>NW_027223721.1:300000-600000 GCF_029378745.1 Bos indicus
GAATGATAGCCACCTGATCAGTGCATGATAGCCACGTGATCAGTGCATGATCAGTTACGGGATCAGTGGATGGGCAGTCACATCATTAGTGCAGGATCAGTCACGTGATCAGTGAATGATAGCCACCGGATCAGTGCATGATAGCCACGTAATCAGTGCTTGATCAGTCACGAGATCAGTGCGTGATCAGCCACATGATCAGTGCAAGATAGCCACGTGATCAGTGCATGATCAGTTACGTGATCAGTGCATGCGTAGTCACGTGATCAGTGCATGATAGCCACGTGATCAGTACATGATGAGTCAGGTGATCTGTGCATGATCAGATACGTGATGAGTGCATGGGCAGTCAAGTGACTAGTGCCTGATACCTACGTGATCAGTGCATGATCAGTCACGTGATCAGTGCATGATCAGCCACGTGATCAGTGCATGATCAGCCACGTGATCAGTGCATGATAGCCACGTGATCAGAGCATGATCAGGTACGTGACCAGTGTATATTCAGCCACGTGATCAGTGCATGATAGCCACGTGATAAGTGCATGTTCAGTCACGTGATCAGTTCATGACCATCCACATGATCAGTGCATGCGCAGTCACGTGATCAGTGTATTAACATACGTGGTCAGTGCTTGCACAGTCAAATGATTAGGATTGAAAGCCACGTGATCAGTGCATGATCAGTCACGTGATCAGTGTATGATCAGCCACTAGAACAGTTCGTGCTCAGTCACGTAATCAGGGCCTACTGAGCTGAGTGATTCCTGTCAGCTCAGCTGCTTGACAATTGCCAGCTGGGCTGCGTGATTCCTGCCTGCTCATCTGCTTGATAACTGCCAGCTGAGCTGCATGATTCTTACCTGCCCATTTGCTTGATAATTGCCAGCTGAGTTGCGTGATTCCTGCCGGCTCATCCGCTTGATAATTCCCACGTGAGTTGCGTGATTCCAGCCTGCTCATCTGCTTGACATTTGCCAGCTGAGCAGTGTGATTAATGTCTGCTCAGCTGCTTGATTATTGCCAGCTGAGCAGCATGATTCATCACAGCTGAGGTCCATGATTATTGCCTACAGACTGCCTGATTCGGGCCTGCTCAGCCCTTTGATTATTGCCTCCTGAAGCACATCATCAGTGTATGATAGCCACGTGATCAGCACATGATCACTCACATGATCAGCAGCATTCAGACACGTGATCACTGCATGCTCAGTCACGTGACCAGTAAATGATCAGCCACGTGATCAGTACATGATCAGTCAGGTGATCAGTGCATGGGCAGTCAAGTGATTAGTGCCTGATAGCTACGTGATCAGTGCATGATCAGTCACGAGATCAGTGCGTGATCAGCCACATGATCAGTGCATGATCAGTCACGTGTTCAGTGTATGATCAGCCACGTGATCAGTGCGTTATAGCCACGTGATCATTGAGTGATCAGTCTCGTGATCAGTGTATGATCATCCACGTGATCAGTGCATGATGAGTCACGTGATCAGGGCTAGTGCAGTCTCATGACCAGTGCATGATAGTTACATGATCAGTGCATGATCTGTCACGTGAAAAGTGCATGATCAGCCACGTAATAAGTGCATGATAGCTACGTGATCAGTGCATGATCAGTCACGTGATCAGTGTGTGAACGGTCACGTGTTCAGAGTATGATCAGCCACGTGATCAGTGCATTATAGCCAGGTAATCAGTGAATGAAAGCCACCTGATCAGTGAGTGATCAGTCTCGTGATCAGTGTATGATCATCCACGTGATCAGTGCATGGGCAGTCACGTGATCAGTGCATGATCAGTCACGTCATCAGTGCATGATCAGCCACGTTATCAGTGCATGATAGCCACGTGATCAGTGCATGATGAGTCACGTGATCAGTGCATGATCAGTCACATGATCAGTGTATGATCATCCACGTGATCAGTGCAGGGGCAGCCATGTGATAAGTGAATGATAGCCATGTGATCAGTGCATGAACTGTCCCGTGATCAGTGCATGATCAGCCAGGTGATCAGTGCATAACAGCCACGTGATCAGTGCATAATCAGTCACGTGTTCAGTGTATGATCAGCCACGTGACCAGTGCATGGGCAGTCACGTGATCAGTGCATGATTGCCACGGAATCAGTGCATGATCAGTCACGATATCACTATATGATCAGCCACGTGATCAGTGCATGATAGCTAAGTGATGAGTGCATTTTCAATCACGTGACCAGTGTATGATCACCCACGGGATCAGTGCATGATCAGACACGTGATCAGTGCATGATAGCCACCTGATCAGTGCATCATCAGTCACATTATCAGTGCATGATCTGTCCCGTGATCAGAGTATGATATCCACGTGATCACTGAATGATCAGCCACGTGACCAGTGCATGATAGACACGTGATCAGTGCATGATCAGTTACGTCATCATTGTATGATCCGCCACGTGATCAGTGCACGTAGCAACGCATTCAGTGCATGGTCAGTCACGTGATCAGTGCATTGACAGTCAAGTGATTAGTGCCTGATAGCTACGTAACCAGTGCATGATCAGTCACGAGATCAGTGCATGATCACCACATGATCAGTGCAAGATAGCCACGTGATCAGTGCATGATCAGTTATGTGACCAGTGCATGTGCAGTCACGTGATCAGTTCGTGATCAGCCACGTGATCAGTGCATGATAGCCACGTGATCAGTGCATGATAGCCAAGTGATCAGTGCATGATCAGGTACGTGACCAGTGTATATTCAGCCACGTGATCAGTGCATGATAGCCACGTGATCACTGCATGCTCAGTCACGTGACCAGTAAATGATCAGCCATGTGATTAGTGCATGATCAGTCACGTGATCAGTGTATGATCATCCACGTGATATGTGCATGGGGAGTCAGGTGATCAGTGAATGACAAACACGTTTTCAGAGAATGATCAATCACGTGATCAGTGTACGATCAGACTCGTGATCAGTGCATGAGAGCCAGGTGATCAGTGCATGATAGCCACCTGATCAGTGCATCATCAGACACATTATCAGTGCATGATCTGTCACGTGATCAGTGTATGATATCCAAGTGATCACTGAATGCACAGTCAGGTGATCAGTGCATGATCAGCCACCTGATCAGTGCATTATCAGTCACGTGATCAGTGCATGATCAGCCACCTGATCAGTGCATGATAGCCACGTAATCAGTGCATGATCAGTCACGTGATCAGTGCAAGATCAGTTATGTTACCAGTGCATGTCCAGTCACGTTATCAGTGCATGATAGCTACATGATCACTGCCTGATTAGCCAAGTGAGCACTGCATGATAGCCCCCTGATCAGTGAATTATAGCCACCTTATCCGTGCATAATAGCCAGATGATCAGTGCATGATCAGTCACGTGATCAGTGCATTATCAGTCACGTGATCAGTGAATGATAGCCACCTGAACAGTTCATGATATCCACCTGATTAGTGCATGATACCACGTGAGCAATGCATGATCAGTCACGGATCAGTGCATGATCAGTCACGTGATCAGCGAGTGATAGGCACCTGATCAGTGCATGATAGCCACGTGATCAGTGCATGATCAGTCCCGTGATCGGTGAATGATAGCCACTTGGTCAGTGCATGATAACCACGTAATCAGTGCATGATCAGTCACGTATTCAGTGCATACGCAGTCACGTGATCAGTGCATGATAGCTAAGTGATCAGTGCATGATCAGCAATGTGAGCACTGCATGATAGCATGATCAGTGAATGAGAACCACCTGATCAATGCATAATAGCCATGTGATCAGTCTATCCTCAGTCAAGTGATCAGCCACTTGATCAGTGCATGGTCAGTCACGTATCGGTGCATGATCAGTCACGTGATCAGTGAATGATAGCCACCACATCAGTGCATGAGGGCCACTTGATCAGTCCATCATCAGTCACCTGATGAGCCACATGATCAGTGCATGATAGCCACGTGATCAGTACATGATCAGTCAGGTGATCAGTGCATGATCAGCCACGTGATCAGTGCATGGGCAGTCAAGTGATTAGTTCCTGATAGCTATGTGATCAGTGCATGATCAGTCACGAGATCAGTGCGTGATCAGCCACATGATCAGTGCAAGATAGCCATGTGATCAGTGCATGATCAGTTACGTGATCAGTGCATGCGCAGTCTCGTGATCAGTGCAGGATAGCCACGTGAACAGTGCATGATCAGTCACGTGATCAGTGCATGATCAGCCACGTGATCAGTGCATGATAGACACGTGATCAGTGGATGATAGCCAAGTGATCAGTGCAGGATCAGTCACGTGATCAGTGCATGATCAGTCACATGATCAGTGAATGACAGCCACCTGATCAGTGCATAATAGCCACGTGATCAGTGCATGATCAGTCACGTGATCAGTGCATGATAGCTACGTGATCAGTACATGATCAGCAACGTGAGCACTGCATGATAGCCACCTGATCACTGAATGATAGCCACCTGATCCGTGAATAATAGCCACGTGATCAGTGCATGATCAGTCACGTGATCAGTGCATGATCAGCCACGTGATGAGTGAATGATAGCCACCTGATCAGTGCATGATAGCCACGTGATCAGTGCATGATCAGTTACGGGATCAGTGGATGGGCAGTCACATCATTAGTGCAGGATCAGTCACGTGATCAGTGAATGACAGCCACCTGATCAGTGCATGATAGCCACGTAATCAGTGCCTGATCAGTCACGAGATCAGTGCGTGATCAGCCACATGATCAGTGCAAGATAGCCACGTGATCAGTGCATGATCAGTTATGTGATCAGTGCATGCGCAGTCTCGTGATCAGTGCATGATAGCCACGTGATCAGTACATGATCAGTCAGGTGATCTGTGCATGATCAGATACGTGATGAGTGCATGGGCAGTCAAGTGACTAGTGCCTGATACCTACGTGATCAGTGCATGATCAGTCACGTGATCAGTTCATGATCAGCCACGTGATCAGTGCATGATCAGCCACGTGATCAGTGCATGATAGCCACGTGATCAGAGCATGATCAGCCACGTGATCAGTGCATGATAGCCACGTGATCAGAGCATGATCAGGTACGTGACCAGTGTATATTCAGCCACGTGATCAGTGCATGATAGCCACGTGATAAGTGCATGTTCAGTCACGTGATCAGTGCATGACCATCCACATGATCAGTGCATGCGCAGTCACGTGATCAGTGTATTAACATACGTGGTCCGTGCTTGCACAGTCAAATGATTAGGATTGAAAGCCACGTGATCAGTGCATGATCAGTCACGTGATCAGTGTATGATCAGCCACTAGAACAGTTCGTGCTCAGTCACGTAATCAGGGCCTACTGAGCTGAGTGATTCCTGTCAGCTCAGCTGCTTGACAATTGCCAGCTGGGCTGCGTGATTCCTGCCTGCTCATCTGCTTGATAACTGCCAGCTGAGCTGCATGATTCTTACCTGCCCATTTGCTTGATAATTGCCAGCTGAGTTGCGTGATTCCTGCCGGCTCATCCGCTTGATAATTCCCACGTGAGTTGCGTGATTCCAGCCTGCTCATCTGCTTGACATTTGCCAGCTGAGCAGTGTGATTAATGTCTGCTCAGCTGCTTGATTATTGCCAGCTGAGCAGCATGATTCATCACAGCTGAGGTCCATGATTATTGCCTACAGACTGCCTGATTCGGGCCTGCTCAGCCCTTTGATTATTGCCTCCTGAAGCACATCATCAGTGTATGATAGCCACGTGATCAGCACATGATCACTCACATGATCAGCAGCATTCAGACACGTGATCACTGCATGCTCAGTCACGTGACCAGTAAATGATCAGCCACGTGATCAGTACATGATCAGTCAGGTGATCAGTGCATGATCAGCCAAGTGATCAGTGCATGGGCAGTCAAGTGATTAGTGCCTGATAGCTACGTGATCAGTGCATGATCAGTCACGAGATCAGTGCGTGATCAGCCACATGATCAGTGCATGATCAGTCACGTGTTCAGTGTATGATCAGCCACGTGATCAGTGCGTTATAGCCACGTGATCATTGAGTGATCAGTCTCGTGATCAGTGTATGATCATCCACGTGATCAGTGCATGATGAGTCACGTGATCAGGGCTAGTGCAGTCTCATGACCAGTGCATGATAGTTACATGATCAGTGCATGATCTGTCACGTGAAAAGTGCATGATCAGCCACGTAATAAGTGCATGATAGCTACGTGATCAGTGCATGATCAGTCACGTGATCAGTGTGTGAACGGTCACGTGTTCAGAGTATGATCAGCCACGTGATCAGTGCATTATAGCCAGGTAATCAGTGAATGAAAGCCACCTGATCAGTGAGTGATCAGTCTCGTGATCAGTGTATGATCATCCACGTGATCAGTGCATGGGCAGTCACGTGATCAGTGCATGATCAGTCACGTCATCAGTGCATGATCAGCCACGTTATCAGTGCATGATAGCCACGTGATCAGTGCATGATGAGTCACGTGATCAGTGCATGATCAGTCACATGATCAGTGTATGATCATCCACGTGATCAGTGCAGGGGCAGCCATGTGATAAGTGAATGATAGCCATGTGATCAGTGCATGAACTGTCCCGTGATCAGTGCATGATCAGCCAGGTGATCAGTGCATAACAGCCACGTGATCAGTGCATAATCAGTCACGTGTTCAGTGTATGATCAGCCACGTGACCAGTGCATGGGCAGTCACGTGATCAGTGCATGATTGCCACGGAATCAGTGCATGATCAGTCACGATATCACTATATGATCAGCCACGTGATCAGTGCATGATAGCTAAGTGATGAGTGCATTTTCAATCACGTGACCAGTGTATGATCACCCACGGGATCAGTGCATGATCAGACACGTGATCAGTGCATGATAGCCACCTGATCAGTGCATCATCAGTCACATTATCAGTGCATGATCTGTCCCGTGATCAGAGTATGATATCCACGTGATCACTGAATGATCAGCCACGTGACCAGTGCATGATAGACACGTGATCAGTGCATGATCAGTTACGTCATCATTGTATGATCCGCCACGTGATCAGTGCACGTAGCAACGCATTCAGTGCATGGTCAGTCACGTGATCAGTGCATTGACAGTCAAGTGATTAGTGCCTGATAGCTACGTGACCAGTGCATGATCAGTCACGAGATCAGTGCATGATCACCACATGATCAGTGCAAGATAGCCACGTGATCAGTGCATGATCAGTTACGTGACCAGTGCATGCGCAGTCACGTGATCAGTTCGTGATCAGCCACGTGATCAGTGCATGATAGCCACGTGATCAGTGCATGATAGCCAAGTGATCAGTGCATGATCAGGTACGTGACCAGTGTATATTCAGCCACGTGATCAGTGCATGATAGCCACGTGATAAGTGCATGTTCAGTCACGTGATCAGTGCATGACCATCCACATGATCAGTGCATGCGCAGTCACGTGATCAGTGTATTAACATACGTGGTCCGTGCATGCACAGTCAAATGATTAGGATTGAAAGCCACGTGATCAGTGCATGATCAGTCACGTGATCAGTGTATGATCAGCCACTAGAACAGTTCGTGCTCAGTCACGTAATCAGGGCCTACTGAGCTGAGTGATTCCTGTCAGCTCAGCTGCTTGACAATTGCCAGCTGGGCTGCGTGATTCCTGCCTGCTCATCTGCTTGATAACTGCCAGCTGAGCTGCATGATTCTTACCTGCCCATTTGCTTGATAATTGCCAGCTGAGTTGCGTGATTCCTGCCGGCTCATCCGCTTGATAATTCCCACGTGAGTTGCGTGATTCCAGCCTGCTCATCTGCTTGACATTTGCCAGCTGAGCAGTGTGATTAATGTCTGCTCAGCTGCTTGATTATTGCCAGCTGAGCAGCATGATTCATCACAGCTGAGGTCCATGATTATTGCCTACAGACTGCCTGATTCGGGCCTGCTCAGCCCTTTGATTATTGCCTCCTGAAGCACATCATCAGTGTATGATAGCCACGTGATCAGCACATGATCACTCACATGATCAGCAGCATTCAGACACGTGATCACTGCATGCTCAGTCACGTGACCAGTAAATGATCAGCCATGTGATTAGTGCATGATCAGTCACGTGATCAGTGCATGATCAGTCACGTGATCAGTGTATGATCATCCACGTGATATGTGCATGGGGAGTCAGGTGATCAGTGAATGACAAACACGTTTTCAGAGAATGATCAATCACGTGATCAGTGTACGATCAGACTCGTGATCAGTGCATGAGAGCCAGGTGATCAGTGCATGATAGCCACCTGATCAGTGCATCATCAGACACATTATCAGTGCATGATCTGTCACGTGATCAGTGTATGATATCCAAGTGATCACTGAATGCACAGTCAGGTGATCAGTGCATGATCAGCCACCTGATCAGTGCATTATCAGTCACGTGATCAGTGCATGATCAGCCACCTGATCAGTGCATGATAGCCACGTAATCAGTGCATGATCAGTCACGTGATCAGTGCAAGATCAGTTATGTTACCAGTGCATGTCCAGTCACGTTATCAGTGCATGATAGCTACATGATCACTGCCTGATTAGCCAAGTGAGCACTGCATGATAGCCCCCTGATCAGTGAATGATAGTCACCTGATCAGTGCATAGTAGCCACGTGATCAGTGCATGATCAGTCACATGATCAGTGCATGATAGCTACGTGATCAGTACATGATCAGCAACATGAGCACTGCATGATAGCCACCTGATCAGTGAATTATAGCCACCTTATCCGTGCATAATAGCCAGATGATCAGTGCATGATCAGTCACGTGATCAGTGCATTATCAGTCACGTGATCAGTGAATGATAGCCACCTGAACAGTTCATGATATCCACCTGATTAGTGCATGATACCACGTGAGCAGTGCATGATCAGTCACGGATCAGTGCATGATCAGTCACGTGATCAGCGAGTGATAGGCACCTGATCAGTGCATGATAGCCACGTGATCAGTGCATGATCAGTCCCGTGATCGGTGAATGATAGCCACTTGATCAGTGCATGATAACCACGTAATCAGTGCATGATCAGTCACGTATTCAGTGCATACGCAGTCACGTGATCAGTGCATGATAGCTAAGTGATCAGTGCATGATCAGCAATGTGAGCACTGCATGATAGCATGATCAGTGAATGAGAACCACCTGATCAATGCATAATAGCCATGTGATCAGTCTATCCTCAGTCAAGTGATCAGCCACTTGATCAGTGCATGGTCAGTCACGTATCGGTGCATGATCAGTCACGTGATCAGTGAATGATAGCCACCACATCAGTGCATGAGGGCCACTTGATCAGTCCATCATCAGTCACCTGATGAGCCACATGATCAGTGCATGATAGCCACGTGATCAGTACATGATCAGTCAGGTGATCAGTGCATGATCAGCCACGTGATCAGTGCATGGGCAGTCAAGTGATTAGTTCCTGATAGCTATGTGATCAGTGCATGATCAGTCACGAGATCAGTGCGTGATCAGCCACATGATCAGTGCAAGATAGCCATGTGATCAGTGCATGATCAGTTACGTGATCAGTGCATGCGCAGTCTCGTGATCAGTGCAGGATAGCCACGTGAACAGTGCATGATCAGTCACGTGATCAGTGCATGATCAGCCACGTGATCAGTGCATGATAGACACGTGATCAGTGGATGATAGCCAAGTGATCAGTGCAGGATCAGTCACGTGATCAGTGCATGATCAGTCACATGATCAGTGAATGACAGCCACCTGATCAGTGCATAATAGCCACGTGATCAGTGCATGATCAGTCACGTGATCAGTGCATGATAGCTACGTGATCAGTACATGATCAGCAACGTGAGCACTGCATGATAGCCACCTGATCACTGAATGATAGCCACCTGATCCGTGAATAATAGCCACGTGATCAGTGCATGATCAGTCACGTGATCAGTGCATGATCAGCCACGTGATGAGTGAATGATAGCCACCTGATCAGTGCATGATAGCCACGTGATCAGTGCATGATCAGTTACGGGATCAGTGGATGGGCAGTCACATCATTAGTGCAGGATCAGTCACGTGATCAGTGAATGATAGCCACCTGATCAGTGCATGATAGCCACGTAATCAGTGCCTGATCAGTCACGAGATCAGTGCGTGATCAGCCACATGATCAGTGCAAGATAGCCACGTGATCAGTGCATGATCAGTTACGTGATCAGTGCATGCACAGTCTCGTGATCAGTGCAGGATAGCCACGTGATCAGTACATGATCAGTCAGGTGATCTGTGCATGATCAGATACGTGATGAGTGCATGGGCAGTCAAGTGACTAGTGCCTGATACCTACGTGATCAGTGCATGATCAGTCACGTGATCAGTTCATGATCAGCCACGTGATCAGTGCATGATCAGCCACGTGATCAGTGCATGATAGCCACGTGATCAGAGCATGATCAGGTACGTGACCAGTGTATATTCAGCCACGTGATCAGTGCATGATAGCCACGTGATAAGTGCATGTTCAGTCACGTGATCAGTGCATGACCATCCACATGATCAGTGCATGGGCAGTCACGTGATCAGTGTATTAACATACGTGGTCCGTGCATGCACAGTCAAATGATTAGGATTGAAAGCCACGTGATCAGTGCATGATCAGTCACGTGATCAGTGTATGATCAGCCACTAGAACAGTTCGTGCTCAGTCACGTAATCAGGGCCTACTGAGCTGAGTGATTCCTGTCAGCTCAGCTGCTTGACAATTGCCAGCTGGGCTGCGTGATTCCTGCCTGCTCATCTGCTTGATAACTGCCAGCTGAGCTGCATGATTCTTACCTGCCCATTTGCTTGATAATTGCCAGCTGAGTTGCGTGATTCCTGCCGGCTCATCCGCTTGATAATTCCCACGTGAGTTGCGTGATTCCAGCCTGCTCATCTGCTTGACATTTGCCAGCTGAGCAGTGTGATTAATGTCTGCTCAGCTGCTTGATTATTGCCAGCTGAGCAGCATGATTCATCACAGCTGAGGTCCATGATTATTGCCTACAGACTGCCTGATTCGGGCCTGCTCAGCCCTTTGATTATTGCCTCCTGAAGCACATCATCAGTGTATGATAGCCACGTGATCAGCACATGATCACTCACATGATCAGCAGCATTCAGACACGTGATCACTGCATGCTCAGTCACGTGACCAGTAAATGATCAGCCACGTGATCAGTACATGATCAGTCAGGTGATCAGTGCATGATCAGCCAAGTGATCAGTGCATGGGCAGTCAAGTGATTAGTGCCTGATAGCTACGTGATCAGTGCATGATCAGTCACGAGATCAGTGCCTGATCAGCCACATGATCAGTGCATGATCAGTCACGTGTTCAGTGTATGATCAGCCACGTGATCAGTGCGTTATAGCCACGTGATCATTGAGTGATCAGTCTCGTGATCAGTGTATGATCATCCACGTGATCAGTGCATGATGAGTCACGTGATCAGGGCTAGTGCAGTCTCATGACCAGTGCATGATAGTTACATGATCAGTGCATGATCTGTCACGTGAAAAGTGCATGATCAGCCACGTAATAAGTGCATGATAGCTACGTGACCAGTGCATGATCAGTCACGTGATCAGTGTGTGAACGGTCACGTGTTCAGAGTATGATCAGCCACGTGATCAGTGCATTATAGCCAGGTAATCAGTGAATGAAAGCCACCTGATCAGTGAGTGATCAGTCTCGTGATCAGTGTATGATCATCCACGTGATCAGTGCATGGGCAGTCACGTGATCAGTGCATGATCAGTCACGTCATCAGTGCATGATCAGCCACGTTATCAGTGCATGATAGCCACGTGATCAGTGCATGATGAGTCACGTGATCAGTGCATGATCAGTCACATGATCAGTGTATGATCATCCACGTGATCAGTGCAGGGGCAGCCATGTGATAAGTGAATGATAGCCATGTGATCAGTGCATGAACTGTCCCGTGATCAGTGCATGATCAGCCAGGTGATCAGTGCATAACAGCCACGTGATCAGTGCATAATCAGTCACGTGTTCAGTGTATGATCAGCCACGTGACCAGTGCATGGGCAGTCACGTGATCAGTGCATGATTGCCACGGAATCAGTGCATGATCAGTCACGATATCACTATATGATCAGCCACGTGATCAGTGCATGATAGCTAAGTGATCAGTGCATTATCAGTCACGTGATCAGTGCATGATCAGCCACCTGATCAGTGCATGATAGCCACGTAATCAGTGCATGATCAGTCACGTGATCAGTGCAAGATCAGTTATGTTACCAGTGCATGTCCAGTCACGTTATCAGTGCATGATAGCTACATGATCACTGCCTGATTAGCCAAGTGAGCACTGCATGATAGCCCCCTGATCAGTGAATGATAGTCACCTGATCAGTGCATAGTAGCCACGTGATCAGTGCATGATCAGTCACATGATCAGTGCATGATAGCTACGTGATCAGTACATGATCAGCAACATGAGCACTGCATGATAGCCACCTGATCAGTGAATTATAGCCACCTTATCCGTGCATAATAGCCAGATGATCAGTGCATGATCAGTCACGTGATCAGTGCATTATCCGTCACGTGATCAGTGAATGATAGCCACCTGAACAGTTCATGATATCCACCTGATTAGTGCATGATACCACGTGAGCAGTGCATGATCAGTCACGGATCAGTGCATGATCAGTCACGTGATCAGCGAGTGATAGGCACCTGATCAGTGCATGATAGCCACGTGATCAGTGCATGATCAGTCCCGTGATCGGTGAATGATAGCCACTTGATCAGTGCATGATAACCACGTAATCAGTGCATGATCAGTCACGTATTCAGTGCATACGCAGTCACGTGATCAGTGCATGATAGCTAAGTGATCAGTGCATGATCAGCAATGTGAGCACTGCATGATAGCATGATCAGTGAATGAGAACCACCTGATCAATGCATAATAGCCATGTGATCAGTCTATCCTCAGTCAAGTGATCAGCCACTTGATCAGTGCATGGTCAGTCACGTATCGGTGCATGATCAGTCACGTGATCAGTGAATGATAGCCACCACATCAGTGCATGAGGGCCACTTGATCAGTCCATCATCAGTCACCTGATGAGCCACATGATCAGTGCATGATAGCCACGTGATCAGTACATGATCAGTCAGGTGATCAGTGCATGATCAGCCACGTGATCAGTGCATGGGCAGTCAAGTGATTAGTTCCTGATAGCTATGTGATCAGTGCATGATCAGTCACGAGATCAGTGCGTGATCAGCCACATGATCAGTGCAAGATAGCCATGTGATCAGTGCATGATCAGTTACGTGATCAGTGCATGCGCAGTCTCGTGATCAGTGCAGGATAGCCACGTGAACAGTGCATGATCAGTCACGTGATCAGTGCATGATCAGCCACGTGATCAGTGCATGATAGACACGTGATCAGTGGATGATAGCCAAGTGATCAGTGCAGGATCAGTCACGTGATCAGTGCATGATCAGTCACATGATCAGTGAATGACAGCCACCTGATCAGTGCATAATAGCCACGTGATCAGTGCATGATCAGTCACGTGATCAGTGCATGATAGCTACGTGATCAGTACATGATCAGCAACGTGAGCACTGCATGATAGCCACCTGATCACTGAATGATAGCCACCTGATCCGTGAATAATAGCCACGTGATCAGTGCATGATCAGTCACGTGATCAGTGCATGATCAGCCACGTGATGAGTGAATGATAGCCACCTGATCAGTGCATGATAGCCACGTGATCAGTGCATGATCAGTTACGGGATCAGTGGATGGGCAGTCACATCATTAGTGCAGGATCAGTCACGTGATCAGTGAATGATAGCCACCGGATCAGTGCATGATAGCCACGTAATCAGTGCCTGATCAGTCACGAGATCAGTGCGTGATCAGCCACATGATCAGTGCAAGATAGCCACGTGATCAGTGCATGATCAGTTACGTGATCAGTGCATGCGCAGTCTCGTGATCAGTGCAGGATAGCCACGTGATCAGTGCATGATCAGTCACGAGATCAGTGCATGATCAGACACATGATCAGTGCAAGATAGCCACGTGATCAGTGCATGATCAGTTACGTGATCAGTGCATGCGTAGTCACGTGATCAGTGCATGATCAGTCACGAGATCAGTGCATGATCACCACAGTGATCAGTGCAAGATAGCCACGTGATCAGTGCATGATCAGTTACGTGACCAGTGCATGTGCAGTCACGTGATCAGTTCGTGATCAGCCACGTGATCAGTGCATGATAGCCACGTGATCAGTGCATGATAGCCAAGTGATCAGTGCATGATCAGGTACGTGACCAGTGTATATTCAGCCACGTGATCAGTGCATGATAGCCACGTGATAAGTGCATGTTCAGTCACGTGATCAGTGCATGACCATCCACATGATCAGTGCATGCGCAGTCACGTGATCAGTGTATTAACATACGTGGTCCGTGCATGCACAGTCAAATGATTAGGATTGAAAGCCACGTGATCAGTGCATGATCAGTCACGTGATCAGTGTATGATCAGCCACTAGAACAGTTCGTGCTCAGTCACGTAATCAGGGCCTACTGAGCTGAGTGATTCCTGTCAGCTCAGCTGCTTGACAATTGCCAGCTGGGCTGCGTGATTCCTGCCTGCTCATCTGCTTGATAACTGCCAGCTGAGCTGCATGATTCTTACCTGCCCATTTGCTTGATAATTGCCAGCTGAGTTGCGTGATTCCTGCCGGCTCATCCGCTTGATAATTCCCACGTGAGTTGCGTGATTCCAGCCTGCTCATCTGCTTGACATTTGCCAGCTGAGCAGTGTGATTAATGTCTGCTCAGCTGCTTGATTATTGCCAGCTGAGCAGCATGATTCATCACAGCTGAGGTCCATGATTATTGCCTACAGACTGCCTGATTCGGGCCTGCTCAGCCCTTTGATTATTGCCTCCTGAAGCACATCATCAGTGTATGATAGCCACGTGATCAGCACATGATCACTCACATGATCAGCAGCATTCAGACACGTGATCACTGCATGCTCAGTCACGTGACCAGTAAATGATCAGCCACGTGATCAGTACATGATCAGTCAGGTGATCAGTGCATGATCAGCCAAGTGATCAGTGCATGGGCAGTCAAGTGATTAGTGCCTGATAGCTACGTGATCAGTGCATGATCAGTCACGAGATCAGTGCGTGATCAGCCACATGATCAGTGCATGATCAGTCACGTGTTCAGTGTATGATCAGCCACGTGATCAGTGCGTTATAGCCACGTGATCATTGAGTGATCAGTCTCGTGATCAGTGTATGATCATCCACGTGATCAGTGCATGATGAGTCACGTGATCAGGGCTAGTGCAGTCTCATGACCAGTGCATGATAGTTACATGATCAGTGCATGATCTGTCACGTGAAAAGTGCATGATCAGCCACGTAATAAGTGCATGATAGCTACGTGATCAGTGCATGATCAGTCACGTGATCAGTGTGTGAACGGTCACGTGTTCAGAGTATGATCAGCCACGTGATCAGTGCATTATAGCCAGGTAATCAGTGAATGAAAGCCACCTGATCAGTGAGTGATCAGTCTCGTGATCAGTGTATGATCATGCACATGATCAGTGCATGGGCAGTCACGTGATCAGTGCATGATCAGTCACGTCATCAGTGCATGATCAGCCACGTTATCAGTGCATGATAGCCACGTGATCAGTGCATGATGAGTCACGTGATCAGTGCATGATCAGTCACATGATCAGTGCAGGGGCAGCCATGTGATAAGTGAATGATAGCCATGTGATCAGTGCATGAACTGTCCCGTGATCAGTGCATGATCAGCCAGGTGATCAGTGCATAACAGCCACGTGATCAGTGCATAATCAGTCACGTGTTCAGTGTATGATCAGCCACGTGACCAGTGCATGGGCAGTCACGTGATCAGTGCATGATTGCCACGGAATCAGTGCATGATCAGTCACGATATCACTATATGATCAGCCACGTGATCAGTGCATGATAGCTAAGTGATCAGTGCATTATCAGTCACGTGATCAGTGCATGATCAGCCACCTGATCAGTGCATGATAGCCACGTAATCAGTGCATGATCAGTCACGTGATCAGTGCAAGATCAGTTATGTTACCAGTGCATGTCCAGTCACGTTATCAGTGCATGATAGCTACATGATCACTGCCTGATTAGCCAAGTGAGCACTGCATGATAGCCCCCTGATCAGTGAATGATAGTCACCTGATCAGTGCATAGTAGCCACGTGATCAGTGCATGATCAGTCACATGATCAGTGCATGATAGCTATGTGATCAGTACATGATCAGCAACATGAGCACTGCATGATAGCCACCTGATCAGTGAATTATAGCCACCTTATCCGTGCATAATAGCCAGATGATCAGTGCATGATCAGTCACGTGATCAGTGCATTATCATCCACGTGATCAGTGCAGGGCAGCCATGTGATAAGTGAATGATAGCCATGTGATCAGTGCATGAACTGTCCCGTGATCAGTGCATGATCAGCCAGGTGATCAGTGTATAACAGCCACGTGATCAGTGCATAATCAGTCACGTGTTCAGTGTATGATCAGCCACGTGACCAGTGCATGGGCAGTCACGTGATCAGTGCATGATTGCCACGGAATCAGTGCATGATCAGTCACGATATCACTATATGATCAGCCACGTGATCAGTGCATGATAGCTAAGTGATGAGTGCATTTTCAATCACGTGACCAGTGTATGATCACCCACGGGATCAGTGCATGATCAGACACGTGATCAGTGCATGATAGCCACCTGATCAGTGCATCATCAGTCACATTATCAGTGCATGATCTGTCCCGTGATCAGAGTATGATATCCACGTGATCACTGAATGATCAGCCACGGTGACCAGTGCATGATAGACACGTGATCAGTGCATGATCAGTTACGTCATCATTGTATGATCCGCCACGTGATCAGTGCACGTAGCAACGCATTCAGTGCATGGTCAGTCACGTGATCAGTGCATTGACAGTCAAGTGATTAGTGCCTGATAGCTACGTAACAAGTGCATGATCAGTCACGAGATCAGTGCATGATCACCACATGATCAGTGCAAGATAGCCACGTGATCAGTGCATGATCAGTTACGTGACCAGTGCATGTGCAGTCACGTGATCAGTTCGTGATCAGCCACGTGATCAGTGCATGATAGCCACGTGATCAGTGCATGATAGCCAAGTGATCAGTGCATGATCAGGTACGTGACCAGTGTATATTCAGCCACGTGATCAGTGCATGATAGCCACGTGATCAGTGCATGTTCAGTCACGTGATCAGTGCATGACCATCCACATGATCAGTGCATGCGCAGTCACGTGATCAGTGTATTAACATACGTGGTCCGTGCATGCACAGTCAAATGATTAGGATTGAAAGCCACGTGATCAGTGCATGATCAGTCACGTGATCAGTGTATGATCAGCCACTAGAACAGTTCGTGCTCAGTCACGTAATCAGGGCCTACTGAGCTGAGTGATTCCTGTCAGCTCAGCTGCTTGACAATTGCCAGCTGGGCTGCGTGATTCCTGCCTGCTCATCTGCTTGATAACTGCCAGCTGAGCTGCATGATTCTCACCTGCCCATTTGCTTGATAATTGCCAGCTGAGTTGCGTGATTCCTGCCGGCTCATCCGCTTGATAATTCCCACGTGAGTTGCGTGATTCCAGCCTGCTCATCTGCTTGACATTTGCCAGCTGAGCAGTGTGATTAATGTCTGCTCAGCTGCTTGATTATTGCCAGCTGAGCAGCATGATTCATCACAGCTGAGGTCCATGATTATTGCCTACAGACTGCCTGATTCGGGCCTGCTCAGCCCTTTGATTATTGCCTCCTGAAGCACATCATCAGTGTATGATAGCCACGTGATCAGCACATGATCACTCACATGATCAGCAGCATTCAGACACGTGATCACTGCATGCTCAGTCACGTGACCAGTAAATGATCAGCCATGTGATTAGTGCATGATCAGTCACGTGATCAGTGCATGATCAGTCACGTGATCAGTGTATGATCATCCACGTGATATGTGCATGGGGAGTCAGGTGATCAGTGAATGACAAACACGTTTTCAGAGAATGATCAATCACGTGATCAGTGTACGATCAGACTCGTGATCAGTGCATGAGAGCCAGGTGATCAGTGCATGATAGCCACCTGATCAGTGCATCATCAGACACATTATCAGTGCATGATCTGTCACGTGATCAGTGTATGATATCCAAGTGATCACTGAATGCACAGTCAGGTGATCAGTGCATGATCAGCCACCTGATCAGTGCATTATCAGTCACGTGATCAGTGCATGATCAGCCACCTGATCAGTGCATGATAGCCACGTAATCAGTGCATGATCAGTCACGTGATCAGTGCAAGATCAGTTATGTTACCAGTGCATGTCCAGTCACGTTATCAGTGCATGATAGCTACATGATCACTGCCTGATTAGCCAAGTGAGCACTGCATGATAGCCCCCTGATCAGTGAATGATAGTCACCTGATCAGTGCATAGTAGCCACGTGATCAGTGCATGATCAGTCACATGATCAGTGCATGATAGCTACGTGATCAGTACATGATCAGCAACATGAGCACTGCATGATAGCCACCTGATCAGTGAATTATAGCCACCTTATCCGTGCATAATAGCCAGATGATCAGTGCATGATCAGTCACGTGATCAGTGCATTATCAGTCACGTGATCAGTGAATGATAGCCACCTGAACAGTTCATGATATCCACCTGATTAGTGCATGATACCACGTGAGCAGTGCATGATCAGTCACGGATCAGTGCATGATCAGTCACGTGATCAGCGAGTGATAGGCACCTGATCAGTGCATGATAGCCACGTGATCAGTGCATGATCAGTCCCGTGATCGGTGAATGATAGCCACTTGATCAGTGCATGATAACCACGTAATCAGTGCATGATCAGTCACGTATTCAGTGCATACGCAGTCACGTGATCAGTGCATGATAGCTAAGTGATCAGTGCATGATCAGCAATGTGAGCACTGCATGATAGCATGATCAGTGAATGAGAACCACCTGATCAATGCATAATAGCCATGTGATCAGTCTATCCTCAGTCAAGTGATCAGCCACTTGATCAGTGCATGGTCAGTCACGTATCGGTGCATGATCAGTCACGTGATCAGTGAATGATAGCCACCACATCAGTGCATGAGGGCCACTTGATCAGTCCATCATCAGTCACCTGATGAGCCACATGATCAGTGCATGATAGCCACGTGATCAGTACATGATCAGTCAGGTGATCAGTGCATGATCAGCCACGTGATCAGTGCATGGGCAGTCAAGTGATTAGTTCCTGATAGCTATGTGATCAGTGCATGATCAGTCACGAGATCAGTGCGTGATCAGCCACATGATCAGTGCAAGATAGCCATGTGATCAGTGCATGATCAGTTACGTGATCAGTGCATGCGCAGTCTCGTGATCAGTGCAGGATAGCCACGTGAACAGTGCATGATCAGTCACGTGATCAGTGCATGATCAGCCACGTGATCAGTGCATGATAGACACGTGATCAGTGGATGATAGCCAAGTGATCAGTGCAGGATCAGTCACGTGATCAGTGCATGATCAGTCACATGATCAGTGAATGACAGCCACCTGATCAGTGCATAATAGCCACGTGATCAGTGCATGATCAGTCACGTGATCAGTGCATGATAGCTACGTGATCAGTACATGATCAGCAACGTGAGCACTGCATGATAGCCACCTGATCACTGAATGATAGCCACCTGATCCGTGAATAATAGCCACGTGATCAGTGCATGATCAGTCACGTGATCAGTGCATGATCAGCCACGTGATGAGTGAATGATAGCCACCTGATCAGTGCATGATAGCCACGTGATCAGTGCATGATCAGTTACGGGATCAGTGGATGGGCAGTCACATCATTAGTGCAGGATCAGTCACGTGATCAGTGAATGATAGCCACCTGATCAGTGCATGATAGCCACGTAATCAGTGCCTGATGAGTCACGAGATCAGTGCGTGATCAGCCACATGATCAGTGCAAGATAGCCACGTGATCAGTGCATGATCAGTTACGTGATCAGTGCATGCGCAGTCTCGTGATCAGTGCAGGATAGCCACGTGATCAGTACATGATCAGTCAGGTGATCTGTGCATGATCAGATACGTGATGAGTGCATGGGCAGTCAAGTGACTAGTGCCTGATACCTACGTGATCAGTGCATGATCAGTCACGTGATCAGTTCATGATCAGTCACGAGATCAGTGCATGATCACCACATGATCAGTGCAAGATAGCCACGTGATCAGTGCATGATCAGTTACGTGACCAGTGCATGTGCAGTCACGTGATCAGTTCGTGATCAGCCACGTGATCAGTGCATGATAGCCACGTGATCAGTGCATGATAGCCAAGTGATCAGTGCATGATCAGGTACGTGACCAGTGTATATTCAGCCACGTGATCAGTGCATGATAGCCACGTGATCAGTGCATGTTCAGTCATGTGATCAGTGCATGACCATCCACATGATCAGTGCATGCGCAGTCACGTGATCAGTGTATTAACATACGTGGTCCGTGCATGCACAGTCAAATGATTAGGATTGAAAGCCACGTGATCAGTGCATGATCAGTCACGTGATCAGTGTATGATCAGCCACTAGAACAGTTCGTGCTCAGTCACGTAATCAGGGCCTACTGAGCTGAGTGATTCCTGTCAGCTCAGCTGCTTGACAATTGCCAGCTGGGCTGCGTGATTCCTGCCTGCTCATCTGCTTGATAACTGCCAGCTGAGCTGCATGATTCTTACCTGCCCATTTGCTTGATAATTGCCAGCTGAGTTGCGTGATTCCTGCCGGCTCATCCGCTTGATAATTCCCACGTGAGTTGCGTGATTCCAGCCTGCTCATCTGCTTGACATTTGCCAGCTGAGCAGTGTGATTAATGTCTGCTCAGCTGCTTGATTATTGCCAGCTGAGCAGCATGATTCATCACAGCTGAGGTCCATGATTATTGCCTACAGACTGCCTGATTCGGGCCTGCTCAGCCCTTTGATTATTGCCTCCTGAAGCACATCATCAGTGTATGATAGCCACGTGATCAGCACATGATCACTCACATGATCAGCAGCATTCAGACACGTGATCACTGCATGCTCAGTCACGTGACCAGTAAATGATCAGCCACGTGATCAGTACATGATCAGTCAGGTGATCAGTGCATGATCAGCCAAGTGATCAGTGCATGGGCAGTCAAGTGATTAGTGCCTGATAGCTACGTGATCAGTGCATGATCAGTCACGAGATCAGTGCGTGATCAGCCACATGATCAGTGCATGATCAGTCACGTGTTCAGTGTATGATCAGCCACGTGATCAGTGCGTTATAGCCACGTGATCATTGAGTGATCAGTCTCGTGATCAGTGTATGATCATCCACGTGATCAGTGCATGATGAGTCACGTGATCAGGGCTAGTGCAGTCTCATGACCAGTGCATGATAGTTACATGATCAGTGCATGATCTGTCACGTGAAAAGTGCATGATCAGCCACGTAATAAGTGCATGATAGCTACGTGACCAGTGCATGATCAGTCACGTGATCAGTGTGTGAACGGTCACGTGTTCAGAGTATGATCAGCCACGTGATCAGTGCATTATAGCCAGGTAATCAGTGAATGAAAGCCACCTGATCAGTGAGTGATCAGTCTCGTGATCAGTGTATGATCAGGCACGTGATCAGTGCATGGGCAGTCACGTGATCAGTGCATGATCAGTCACGTCATCATTGCATGATCAGCCACGTGATCAGTGCATGATAGCCACGTGATCAGTGCATGATGAGTCACGTGATCAGTGCATGATCAGTCACATGATCAGTGCAGGGGCAGCCATGTGATAAGTGAATGATAGCCATGTGATCAGTGCATGAACTGTCCCGTGATCAGTGCATGATCAGCCAGGTGATCAGTGCATAACAGCCACGTGATCAGTGCATAATCAGTCACGTGTTCAGTGTATGATCAGCCACGTGACCAGTGCATGGGCAGTCACGTGATCAGTGCATGATTGCCACGGAATCAGTGCATGATCAGTCACGATATCACTATATGATCAGCCACGTGATCAGTGCATTATAGCTACGTGATCAGTGCATTATCAGTCACGTGATCAGTGCCTGATCAGCCACCTGATCAGTGCATGATAGCCACGTAATCAGTGCATGATCAGTCACGTGATCAGTGCAAGATCAGTTATGTTACCAGTGCATGTCCAGTCACGTTATCAGTGCATGATAGCTACATGATCACTGCCTGATTAGCCAAGTGAGCACTGCATGATAGCCCCCTGATCAGTGAATGATAGTCACCTGATCAGTGCATAGTAGCCACGTGATCAGTGCATGATCAGTCACATGATCAGTGCATGATAGCTATGTGATCAGTACATGATCAGCAACATGAGCACTGCATGATAGCCACCTGATCAGTGAATTATAGCCACCTTATCCGTGCATAATAGCCAGATGATCAGTGCATGATCAGTCACGTGATCAGTGCATTATCATCCACGTGATCAGTGCAGGGCAGCCATGTGATAAGTGAATGATAGCCATGTGATCAGTGCATGAACTGTCCCGTGATCAGTGCATGATCAGCCAGGTGATCAGTGTATAACAGCCACGTGATCAGTGCATAATCAGTCACGTGTTCAGTGTATGATCAGCCACGTGACCAGTGCATGGGCAGTCACGTGATCAGTGCATGATTGCCACGGAATCAGTGCATGATCAGTCACGATATCACTATATGATCAGCCACGTGATCAGTGCATGATAGCTAAGTGATGAGTGCATTTTCAATCATGTGACCAGTGTATTATCACCCACGGGATCAGTGCATGATCAGACACGTGATCAGTGCATGATAGCCACCTGATCAGTGCATCATCAGTCACATTATCAGTGCATGATCTGTCCCGTGATCAGAGTATGATATCCACGTGATCACTGAATGATCAGCCAGGTGACCAGTGCATGATAGACACGTGATCAGTGCATGATCAGTTACGTCATCATTGTATGATCCGCCACGTGATCAGTGCACGTAGCAACGCATTCAGTGCATGGTCAGTCACGTGATCAGTGCATTGACAGTCAAGTGATTAGTGCCTGATAGCTACGTAACAAGTGCATGATCAGTCACGAGATCAGTGCATGATCACCACATGATCAGTGCAAGATAGCCACGTGATCAGTGCATGATCAGTTACGTGACCAGTGCATGTGCAGTCACGTGATCAGTTCGTGATCAGCCACGTGATCAGTGCATGATAGCCACGTGATCAGTGCATGATAGCCAAGTGATCAGTGCATGATCAGGTACGTGACCAGTGTATATTCAGCCACGTGATCAGTGCATGATAGCCACGTGATCAGTGCATGTTCAGTCACGTGATCAGTGCATGACCATCCACATGATCAGTGCATGCGCAGTCACGTGATCAGTGTATTAACATACGTGGTCCGTGCATGCACAGTCAAATGATTAGGATTGAAAGCCACGTGATCAGTGCATGATCAGTCACGTGATCAGTGTATGATCAGCCACTAGAACAGTTCGTGCTCAGTCACGTAATCAGGGCCTACTGAGCTGAGTGATTCCTGTCAGCTCAGCTGCTTGACAATTGCCAGCTGGGCTGCGTGATTCCTGCCTGCTCATCTGCTTGATAACTGCCAGCTGAGCTGCATGATTCTCACCTGCCCATTTGCTTGATAATTGCCAGCTGAGTTGCGTGATTCCTGCCGGCTCATCCGCTTGATAATTCCCACGTGAGTTGCGTGATTCCAGCCTGCTCATCTGCTTGACATTTGCCAGCTGAGCAGTGTGATTAATGTCTGCTCAGCTGCTTGATTATTGCCAGCTGAGCAGCATGATTCATCACAGCTGAGGTCCATGATTATTGCCTACAGACTGCCTGATTCGGGCCTGCTCAGCCCTTTGATTATTGCCTCCTGAAGCACATCATCAGTGTATGATAGCCACGTGATCAGCACATGATCACTCACATGATCAGCAGCATTCAGACACGTGATCACTGCATGCTCAGTCACGTGACCAGTAAATGTTCAGCCATGTGATTAGTGCATGATCAGTCACGTGATCAGTGTATGATCATCCACGTGATATGTGCATGGGGAGTCAGGTGATCAGTGAATGACAAACACGTTTTCAGAGAATGATCAATCACGTGATCAGTGTACGATCAGACTCGTGATCAGTGCATGAGAGCCAGGTGATCAGTGCATGATAGCCACCTGATCAGTGCATCATCAGACACATTATCAGTGCATGATCTGTCACGTGATCAGTGTATGATATCCAAGTGATCACTGAATGCACAGTCAGGTGATCAGTGCATGATCAGCCACCTGATCAGTGCATTATCAGTCACGTGATCAGTGCATGATCAGCCACCTGATCAGTGCATGATAGCCATGTAATCAGTGCATGATCAGTCACGTGGTCAGTGCAAGATCAGTTATGTTACCAGTGCATGTCCAGTCACGTTATCAGTGCATGATAGCTACATGATCACTGCCTGATTAGCCAAGTGAGCACTGCATGATAGCCCCCTGATCAGTGAATGATAGTCACCTGATCAGTGCATAGTAGCCACGTGATCAGTGCATGATCAGTCACATGATCAGTGCATGATAGCTACGTGATCAGTACATGATCAGCAACATGAGCACTGCATGATAGCCACCTGATCAGTGAATTATAGCCACCTTATCCGTGCATAATAGCCAGATGATCAGTGCATGATCAGTCACGTGATCAGTGCATTATCAGTCACGTGATCACTGAATGATAGCCACCTGAACAGTTCATGATATCCACCTGATTAGTGCATGATACCACGTGAGCAGTGCATGATCAGTCAGGGATCAGTGCATGATCAGTCACGTGATCAGCGAGTGATAGGCACCTGATCAGTGCATGATAGCCACGTGATCAGTGCATGATCAGTCCCGTGATCGGTGAATGATAGCCACTTGATCAGTGCATGATAACCACGTAATCAGTGCATGATCAGTCACGTATTCAGTGCATACGCAGTCACGTGATCAGTGCATGATAGCTAAGTGATCAGTGCATGATCAGCAATGTGAGCACTGCATGATAGCATGATCAGTGAATGAGAACCACCTGATCAATGCATAATAGCCATGTGATCAGTCTATCCTCAGTCAAGTGATCAGCCACTTGATCAGTGCATGGTCAGTCACGTATCGGTGCATGATCAGTCACGTGATCAGTGAATGATAGCCACCACATCAGTGCATGAGGGCCACTTGATCAGTCCATCATCAGTCACCTGATGAGCCACATGATCAGTGCATGATAGCCACGTGATCAGTACATGATCAGTCAGGTGATCAGTGCATGATCAGCCACGTGATCAGTGCATGGGCAGTCAAGTGATTAGTTCCTGATAGCTATGTGATCAGTGCATGATCAGTCACGAGATCAGTGCGTGATCAGCCACATGATCAGTGCAAGATAGCCATGTGATCAGTGCATGATCAGTTACGTGATCAGTGCATGCGCAGTCTCGTGATCAGTGCAGGATAGCCACGTGAACAGTGCATGATCAGTCACGTGATCAGTGCATGATCAGCCACGTGATCAGTGCATGATAGACACGTGATCAGTGGATGATAGCCAAGTGATCAGTGCAGGATCAGTCACGTGATCAGTGCATGATCAGTCACATGATCAGTGAATGACAGCCACCTGATCAGTGCATAATAGCCACGTGATCAGTGCATGATCAGTCACGTGATCAGTGCATGATAGCTACGTGATCAGTACATGATCAGCAACGTGAGCACTGCATGATAGCCACCTGATCACTGAATGATAGCCACCTGATCCGTGAATAATAGCCACGTGATCAGTGCATGATCAGTCACGTGATCAGTGCATGATCAGCCACGTGATGAGTGAATGATAGCCACCTGATCAGTGCATGATAGCCACGTGATCAGTGCATGATCAGTTACGGGATCAGTGGATGGGCAGTCACATCATTAGTGCAGGATCAGTCACGTGATCAGTGAATGATAGCCACCTGATCAGTGCATGATAGCCACGTAATCAGTGCCTGATGAGTCACGAGATCAGTGCGTGATCAGCCACATGATCAGTGCAAGATAGCCACGTGATCAGTGCATGATCAGTTACGTGATCAGTGCATGCGCAGTCTCGTGATCAGTGCAGGATAGCCACGTGATCAGTACATGATCAGTCAGGTGATCTGTGCATGATCAGATACGTGATGAGTGCATGGGCAGTCAAGTGACTAGTGCCTGATACCTACGTGATCAGTGCATGATCAGTCACGTGATCAGTTCATGATCAGTCACGAGATCAGTGCATGATCACCACATGATCAGTGCAAGATAGCCACGTGATCAGTGCATGATCAGTTACGTGACCAGTGCATGTGCAGTCACGTGATCAGTTCGTGATCAGCCACGTGATCAGTGCATGATAGCCACGTGATCAGTGCATGATAGCCAAGTGATCAGTGCATGATCAGGTACGTGACCAGTGTATATTCAGCCACGTGATCAGTGCATGATAGCCACGTGATCAGTGCATGTTCAGTCATGTGATCAGTGCATGACCATCCACATGATCAGTGCATGCGCAGTCACGTGATCAGTGTATTAACATACGTGGTCCGTGCATGCACAGTCAAATGATTAGGATTGAAAGCCACGTGATCAGTGCATGATCAGTCACGTGATCAGTGTATGATCAGCCACTAGAACAGTTCGTGCTCAGTCACGTAATCAGGGCCTACTGAGCTGAGTGATTCCTGTCAGCTCAGCTGCTTGACAATTGCCAGCTGGGCTGCGTGATTCCTGCCTGCTCATCTGCTTGATAACTGCCAGCTGAGCTGCATGATTCTCACCTGCCCATTTGCTTGATAATTGCCAGCTGAGTTGCGTGATTCCTGCCGGCTCATCCGCTTGATAATTCCCACGTGAGTTGCGTGATTCCAGCCTGCTCATCTGCTTGACATTTGCCAGCTGAGCAGTGTGATTAATGTCTGCTCAGCTGCTTGATTATTGCCAGCTGAGCAGCATGATTCATCACAGCTGAGGTCCATGATTATTGCCTACAGACTGCCTGATTCGGGCCTGCTCAGCCCTTTGATTATTGCCTCCTGAAGCACATCATCAGTGTATGATAGCCACGTGATCAGCACATGATCACTCACATGATCAGCAGCATTCAGACACGTGATCACTGCATGCTCAGTCACGTGACCAGTAAATGATCAGCCACGTGATCAGTACATGATCAGTCAGGTGATCAGTGCATGATCAGCCAAGTGATCAGTGCATGGGCAGTCAAGTGATTAGTGCCTGATAGCTACGTGATCAGTGCATGATCAGTCACGAGATCAGTGCGTGATCAGCCACATGATCAGTGCATGATCAGTCACGTGTTCAGTGTATGATCAGCCACGTGATCAGTGCGTTATAGCCACGTGATCATTGAGTGATCAGTCTCGTGATCAGTGTATGATCATCCACGTGATCAGTGCATGATGAGTCACGTGATCAGGGCTAGTGCAGTCTCATGACCAGTGCATGATAGTTACATGATCAGTGCATGATCTGTCACGTGAAAAGTGCATGATCAGCCACGTAATAAGTGCATGATAGCTACGTGACCAGTGCATGATCAGTCACGTGATCAGTGTGTGAACGGTCACGTGTTCAGAGTATGATCAGCCACGTGATCAGTGCATTATAGCCAGGTAATCAGTGAATGAAAGCCACCTGATCAGTGAGTGATCAGTCTCGTGATCAGTGTATGATCATGCACGTGATCAGTGCATGGGCAGTCACGTGATCAGTGCATGATCAGTCACGTCATCATTGCATGATCAGCCACGTTATCAGTGCATGATAGCCACGTGATCAGTGCATGATGAGTCACGTGATCAGTGCATGATCAGTCACATGATCAGTGCAGGGGCAGCCATGTGATAAGTGAATGATAGCCATGTGATCAGTGCATGAACTGTCCCGTGATCAGTGCATGATCAGCCAGGTGATCAGTGCATAACAGCCACGTGATCAGTGCATAATCAGTCACGTGTTCAGTGTATGATCAGCCACGTGACCAGTGCATGGGCAGTCACGTGATCAGTGCATGATTGCCACGGAATCAGTGCATGATCAGTCACGATATCACTATATGATCAGCCACGTGATCAGTGCATGATAGCTAAGTGATCAGTGCATTATCAGTCACGTGATCAGTGCATGATCAGCCACCTGATCAGTGCATGATAGCCACGTAATCAGTGCATGATCAGTCACGTGATCAGTGCAAGATCAGTTATGTTACCAGTGCATGTCCAGTCACGTTATCAGTGCATGATAGCTACATGATCACTGCCTGATTAGCCAAGTGAGCACTGCATGATAGCCCCCTGATCAGTGAATGATAGTCACCTGATCAGTGCATAGTAGCCACGTGATCAGTGCATGATCAGTCACATGATCAGTGCATGATAGCTATGTGATCAGTACATGATCAGCAACATGAGCACTGCATGATAGCCACCTGATCAGTGAATTATAGCCACCTTATCCGTGCATAATAGCCAGATGATCAGTGCATGATCAGTCACGTGATCAGTGCATTATCATCCACGTGATCAGTGCAGGGCAGCCATGTGATAAGTGAATGATAGCCATGTGATCAGTGCATGAACTGTCCCGTGATCAGTGCATGATCAGCCAGGTGATCAGTGTATAACAGCCACGTGATCAGTGCATAATCAGTCACGTGTTCAGTGTATGATCAGCCACGTGACCAGTGCATGGGCAGTCACGTGATCAGTGCATGATTGCCACGGAATCAGTGCATGATCAGTCACGATATCACTATATGATCAGCCACGTGATCAGTGCATGATAGCTAAGTGATGAGTGCATTTTCAATCATGTGACCAGTGTATTATCACCCACGGGATCAGTGCATGATCAGACACGTGATCAGTGCATGATAGCCACCTGATCAGTGCATCATCAGTCACATTATCAGTGCATGATCTGTCCCGTGATCAGAGTATGATATCCACGTGATCACTGAATGATCAGCCAGGTGACCAGTGCATGATAGACACGTGATCAGTGCATGATCAGTTACGTCATCATTGTATGATCCGCCACGTGATCAGTGCACGTAGCAACGCATTCAGTGCATGGTCAGTCACGTGATCAGTGCATTGACAGTCAAGTGATTAGTGCCTGATAGCTACGTAACAAGTGCATGATCAGTCACGAGATCAGTGCATGATCACCACATGATCAGTGCAAGATAGCCACGTGATCAGTGCATGATCAGTTACGTGACCAGTGCATGTGCAGTCACGTGATCAGTTCGTGATCAGCCACGTGATCAGTGCATGATAGCCACGTGATCAGTGCATGATAGCCAAGTGATCAGTGCATGATCAGGTACGTGACCAGTGTATATTCAGCCACGTGATCAGTGCATGATAGCCACGTGATCAGTGCATGTTCAGTCACGTGATCAGTGCATGACCATCCACATGATCAGTGCATGCGCAGTCACGTGATCAGTGTATTAACATACGTGGTCCGTGCATGCACAGTCAAATGATTAGGATTGAAAGCCACGTGATCAGTGCATGATCAGTCACGTGATCAGTGTATGATCAGCCACTAGAACAGTTCGTGCTCAGTCACGTAATCAGGGCCTACTGAGCTGAGTGATTCCTGTCAGCTCAGCTGCTTGACAATTGCCAGCTGGGCTGCGTGATTCCTGCCTGCTCATCTGCTTGATAACTGCCAGCTGAGCTGCATGATTCTCACCTGCCCATTTGCTTGATAATTGCCAGCTGAGTTGCGTGATTCCTGCCGGCTCATCCGCTTGATAATTCCCACGTGAGTTGCGTGATTCCAGCCTGCTCATCTGCTTGACATTTGCCAGCTGAGCAGTGTGATTAATGTCTGCTCAGCTGCTTGATTATTGCCAGCTGAGCAGCATGATTCATCACAGCTGAGGTCCATGATTATTGCCTACAGACTGCCTGATTCGGGCCTGCTCAGCCCTTTGATTATTGCCTCCTGAAGCACATCATCAGTGTATGATAGCCACGTGATCAGCACATGATCACTCACATGATCAGCAGCATTCAGACACGTGATCACTGCATGCTCAGTCACGTGACCAGTAAATGTTCAGCCATGTGATTAGTGCATGATCAGTCACGTGATCAGTGTATGATCATCCACGTGATATGTGCATGGGGAGTCAGGTGATCAGTGAATGACAAACACGTTTTCAGAGAATGATCAATCACGTGATCAGTGTACGATCAGACTCGTGATCAGTGCATGAGAGCCAGGTGATCAGTGCATGATAGCCACCTGATCAGTGCATCATCAGACACATTATCAGTGCATGATCTGTCACGTGATCAGTGTATGATATCCAAGTGATCACTGAATGCACAGTCAGGTGATCAGTGCATGATCAGCCACCTGATCAGTGCATTATCAGTCACGTGATCAGTGCATGATCAGCCACCTGATCAGTGCATGATAGCCATGTAATCAGTGCATGATCAGTCACGTGGTCAGTGCAAGATCAGTTATGTTACCAGTGCATGTCCAGTCACGTTATCAGTGCATGATAGCTACATGATCACTGCCTGATTAGCCAAGTGAGCACTGCATGATAGCCCCCTGATCAGTGAATGATAGTCACCTGATCAGTGTATAGTAGCCACGTGATCAGTGCATGATCAGTCACATGATCAGTGCATGATAGCTACGTGATCAGTACATGATCAGCAACATGAGCACTGCATGATAGCCACCTGATCAGTGAATTATAGCCACCTTATCCGTGCATAATAGCCAGATGATCAGTGCATGATCAGTCACGTGATCAGTGCATTATCAGTCACGTGATCACTGAATGATAGCCACCTGAACAGTTCATGATATCCACCTGATTAGTGCATGATACCACGTGAGCAGTGCATGATCAGTCAGGGATCAGTGCATGATCAGTCACGTGATCAGCGAGTGATAGGCACCTGATCAGTGCATGATAGCCACGTGATCAGTGCATGATCAGTCCCGTGATCGGTGAATGATAGCCACTTGATCAGTGCATGATAACCACGTAATCAGTGCATGATCAGTCACGTATTCAGTGCATACGCAGTCACGTGATCAGTGCATGATAGCTAAGTGATCAGTGCATGATCAGCAATGTGAGCACTGCATGATAGCATGATCAGTGAATGAGAACCACCTGATCAATGCATAATAGCCATGTGATCAGTCTATCCTCAGTCAAGTGATCAGCCACTTGATCAGTGCATGGTCAGTCACGTATCGGTGCATGATCAGTCACGTGATCAGTGAATGATAGCCACCACATCAGTGCATGAGGGCCACTTGATCAGTCCATCATCAGTCACCTGATGAGCCACATGATCAGTGCATGATAGCCACGTGATCAGTACATGATCAGTCAGGTGATCAGTGCATGATCAGCCACGTGATCAGTGCATGGGCAGTCAAGTGATTAGTTCCTGATAGCTATGTGATCAGTGCATGATCAGTCACGAGATCAGTGCGTGATCAGCCACATGATCAGTGCAAGATAGCCATGTGATCAGTGCATGATCAGTTACGTGATCAGTGCATGCGCAGTCTCGTGATCAGTGCAGGATAGCCACGTGAACAGTGCATGATCAGTCACGTGATCAGTGCATGATCAGCCACGTGATCAGTGCATGATAGACACGTGATCAGTGGATGATAGCCAAGTGATCAGTGCAGGATCAGTCACGTGATCAGTGCATGATCAGTCACATGATCAGTGAATGACAGCCACCTGATCAGTGCATAATAGCCACGTGATCAGTGCATGATCAGTCACGTGATCAGTGCATGATAGCTACGTGATCAGTACATGATCAGCAACGTGAGCACTGCATGATAGCCACCTGATCACTGAATGATAGCCACCTGATCCGTGAATAATAGCCACGTGATCAGTGCATGATCAGTCACGTGATCAGTGCATGATCAGCCACGTGATGAGTGAATGATAGCCACCTGATCAGTGCATGATAGCCACGTGATCAGTGCATGATCAGTTACGGGATCAGTGGATGGGCAGTCACATCATTAGTGCAGGATCAGTCACGTGATCAGTGAATGATAGCCACCTGATCAGTGCATGATAGCCACGTAATCAGTGCCTGATGAGTCACGAGATCAGTGCGTGATCAGCCACATGATCAGTGCAAGATAGCCACGTGATCAGTGCATGATCAGTTACGTGATCAGTGCATGCGCAGTCTCGTGATCAGTGCAGGATAGCCACGTGATCAGTACATGATCAGTCAGGTGATCTGTGCATGATCAGATACGTGATGAGTGCATGGGCAGTCAAGTGACTAGTGCCTGATACCTACGTGATCAGTGCATGATCAGTCACGTGATCAGTTCATGATCAGTCACGAGATCAGTGCATGATCACCACATGATCAGTGCAAGATAGCCACGTGATCAGTGCATGATCAGTTACGTGACCAGTGCATGTGCAGTCACGTGATCAGTTCGTGATCAGCCACGTGATCAGTGCATGATAGCCACGTGATCAGTGCATGATAGCCAAGTGATCAGTGCATGATCAGGTACGTGACCAGTGTATATTCAGCCACGTGATCAGTGCATGATAGCCACGTGATCAGTGCATGTTCAGTCATGTGATCAGTGCATGACCATCCACATGATCAGTGCATGCGCAGTCACGTGATCAGTGTATTAACATACGTGGTCCGTGCATGCACAGTCAAATGATTAGGATTGAAAGCCACGTGATCAGTGCATGATCAGTCACGTGATCAGTGTATGATCAGCCACTAGAACAGTTCGTGCTCAGTCACGTAATCAGGGCCTACTGAGCTGAGTGATTCCTGTCAGCTCAGCTGCTTGACAATTGCCAGCTGGGCTGCGTGATTCCTGCCTGCTCATCTGCTTGATAACTGCCAGCTGAGCTGCATGATTCTCACCTGCCCATTTGCTTGATAATTGCCAGCTGAGTTGCGTGATTCCTGCCGGCTCATCCGCTTGATAATTCCCACGTGAGTTGCGTGATTCCAGCCTGCTCATCTGCTTGACATTTGCCAGCTGAGCAGTGTGATTAATGTCTGCTCAGCTGCTTGATTATTGCCAGCTGAGCAGCATGATTCATCACAGCTGAGGTCCATGATTATTGCCTACAGACTGCCTGATTCGGGCCTGCTCAGCCCTTTGATTATTGCCTCCTGAAGCACATCATCAGTGTATGATAGCCACGTGATCAGCACATGATCACTCACATGATCAGCAGCATTCAGACACGTGATCACTGCATGCTCAGTCACGTGACCAGTAAATGATCAGCCACGTGATCAGTACATGATCAGTCAGGTGATCAGTGCATGATCAGCCAAGTGATCAGTGCATGGGCAGTCAAGTGATTAGTGCCTGATAGCTACGTGATCAGTGCATGATCAGTCACGAGATCAGTGCGTGATCAGCCACATGATCAGTGCATGATCAGTCACGTGTTCAGTGTATGATCAGCCACGTGATCAGTGCGTTATAGCCACGTGATCATTGAGTGATCAGTCTCGTGATCAGTGTATGATCATCCACGTGATCAGTGCATGATGAGTCACGTGATCAGGGCTAGTGCAGTCTCATGACCAGTGCATGATAGTTACATGATCAGTGCATGATCTGTCACGTGAAAAGTGCATGATCAGCCACGTAATAAGTGCATGATAGCTACGTGACCAGTGCATGATCAGTCACGTGATCAGTGTGTGAACGGTCACGTGTTCAGAGTATGATCAGCCACGTGATCAGTGCATTATAGCCAGGTAATCAGTGAATGAAAGCCACCTGATCAGTGAGTGATCAGTCTCGTGATCAGTGTATGATCATGCACGTGATCAGTGCATGGGCAGTCACGTGATCAGTGCATGATCAGTCACGTCATCATTGCATGATCAGCCACGTTATCAGTGCATGATAGCCACGTGATCAGTGCATGATGAGTCACGTGATCAGTGCATGATCAGTCACATGATCAGTGCAGGGGCAGCCATGTGATAAGTGAATGATAGCCATGTGATCAGTGCATGAACTGTCCCGTGATCAGTGCATGATCAGCCAGGTGATCAGTGCATAACAGCCACGTGATCAGTGCATAATCAGTCACGTGTTCAGTGTATGATCAGCCACGTGACCAGTGCATGGGCAGTCACGTGATCAGTGCATGATTGCCACGGAATCAGTGCATGATCAGTCACGATATCACTATATGATCAGCCACGTGATCAGTGCATGATAGCTAAGTGATCAGTGCATTATCAGTCACGTGATCAGTGCATGATCAGCCACCTGATCAGTGCATGATAGCCACGTAATCAGTGCATGATCAGTCACGTGATCAGTGCAAGATCAGTTATGTTACCAGTGCATGTCCAGTCACGTTATCAGTGCATGATAGCTACATGATCACTGCCTGATTAGCCAAGTGAGCACTGCATGATAGCCCCCTGATCAGTGAATGATAGTCACCTGATCAGTGCATAGTAGCCACGTGATCAGTGCATGATCAGTCACATGATCAGTGCATGATAGCTATGTGATCAGTACATGATCAGCAACATGAGCACTGCATGATAGCCACCTGATCAGTGAATTATAGCCACCTTATCCGTGCATAATAGCCAGATGATCAGTGCATGATCAGTCACGTGATCAGTGCATTATCATCCACGTGATCAGTGCAGGGCAGCCATGTGATAAGTGAATGATAGCCATGTGATCAGTGCATGAACTGTCCCGTGATCAGTGCATGATCAGCCAGGTGATCAGTGTATAACAGCCACGTGATCAGTGCATAATCAGTCACGTGTTCAGTGTATGATCAGCCACGTGACCAGTGCATGGGCAGTCACGTGATCAGTGCATGATTGCCACGGAATCAGTGCATGATCAGTCACGATATCACTATATGATCAGCCACGTGATCAGTGCATGATAGCTAAGTGATGAGTGCATTTTCAATCATGTGACCAGTGTATGATCACCCACGGGATCAGTGCATGATCAGACACGTGATCAGTGCATGATAGCCACCTGATCAGTGCATCATCAGTCACATTATCAGTGCATGATCTGTCCCGTGATCAGAGTATGATATCCACGTGATCACTGAATGATCAGCCACGGTGACCAGTGCATGATAGACACGTGATCAGTGCATGATCAGTTACGTCATCATTGTATGATCCGCCACGTGATCAGTGCACGTAGCAACGCATTCAGTGCATGGTCAGTCACGTGATCAGTGCATTGACAGTCAAGTGATTAGTGCCTGATAGCTACGTAACAAGTGCATGATCAGTCACGAGATCAGTGCATGATCACCACATGATCAGTGCAAGATAGCCACGTGATCAGTGCATGATCAGTTACGTGACCAGTGCATGTGCAGTCACGTGATCAGTTCGTGATCAGCCACGTGATCAGTGCATGATAGCCACGTGATCAGTGCATGATAGCCAAGTGATCAGTGCATGATCAGGTACGTGACCAGTGTATATTCAGCCACGTGATCAGTGCATGATAGCCACGTGATAAGTGCATGTTCAGTCACGTGATCAGTGCATGACCATCCACATGATCAGTGCATGCGCAGTCACGTGATCAGTGTATTAACATACGTGGTCCGTGCATGCACAGTCAAATGATTAGGATTGAAAGCCACGTGATCAGTGCATGATCAGTCACGTGATCAGTGTATGATCAGCCACTAGAACAGTTCGTGCTCAGTCACGTAATCAGGGCCTACTGAGCTGAGTGATTCCTGTCAGCTCAGCTGCTTGACAATTGCCAGCTGGGCTGCGTGATTCCTGCCTGCTCATCTGCTTGATAACTGCCAGCTGAGCTGCATGATTCTTACCTGCCCATTTGCTTGATAATTGCCAGCTGAGTTGCGTGATTCCTGCCGGCTCATCCGCTTGATAATTCCCACGTGAGTTGCGTGATTCCAGCCTGCTCATCTGCTTGACATTTGCCAGCTGAGCAGTGTGATTAATGTCTGCTCAGCTGCTTGATTATTGCCAGCTGAGCAGCATGATTCATCACAGCTGAGGTCCATGATTATTGCCTACAGACTGCCTGATTCGGGCCTGCTCAGCCCTTTGATTATTGCCTCCTGAAGCACATCATCAGTGTATGATAGCCACGTGATCAGCACATGATCACTCACATGATCAGCAGCATTCAGACACGTGATCACTGCATGCTCAGTCACGTGACCAGTAAATGTTCAGCCATGTGATTAGTGCATGATCAGTCACGTGATCAGTGCATGATCAGTCACGTGATCAGTGCATGATCATCCACGTGATATGTGCATGGGGAGTCAGGTGATCAGTGAATGACAAACACGTTTTCAGAGAATGATCAATCACGTGATCAGTGTACGATCAGACTCGTGATCAGTGCATGAGAGCCAGGTGATCAGTGCATGATAGCCACCTGATCAGTGCATCATCAGACACATTATCAGTGCATGATCTGTCACGTGATCAGTGTATGATATCCAAGTGATCACTGAATGCACAGTCAGGTGATCAGTGCATGATCAGCCACCTGATCAGTGCATTATCAGTCACGTGATCAGTGCATGATCAGCCACCTGATCAGTGCATGATAGCCACGTAATCAGTGCATGATCAGTCACGTGATCAGTGCAAGATCAGTTATGTTACCAGTGCATGTCCAGTCACGTTATCAGTGCATGATAGCTACATGATCACTGCCTGATTAGCCAAGTGAGCACTGCATGATAGCCCCCTGATCAGTGAATGATAGTCACCTGATCAGTGCATAGTAGCCACGTGATCAGTGCATGATCAGTCACATGATCAGTGCATGATAGCTACGTGATCAGTACATGATCAGCAACATGAGCACTGCATGATAGCCACCTGATCAGTGAATTATAGCCACCTTATCCGTGCATAATAGCCAGATGATCAGTGCATGATCAGTCACGTGATCAGTGCATTATCAGTCACGTGATCAGTGAATGATAGCCACCTGAACAGTTCATGATATCCACCTGATTAGTGCATGATACCACGTGAGCAGTGCATGATCAGTCACGGATCAGTGCATGATCAGTCACGTGATCAGCGAGTGATAGGCACCTGATCAGTGCATGATAGCCACGTGATCAGTGCATGATCAGTCCCGTGATCGGTGAATGATAGCCACTTGATCAGTGCATGATAACCACGTAATCAGTGCATGATCAGTCACGTATTCAGTGCATACGCAGTCACGTGATCAGTGCATGATAGCTAAGTGATCAGTGCATGATCAGCAATGTGAGCACTGCATGATAGCATGATCAGTGAATGAGAACCACCTGATCAATGCATAATAGCCATGTGATCAGTCTATCCTCAGTCAAGTGATCAGCCACTTGATCAGTGCATGGTCAGTCACGTATCGGTGCATGATCAGTCACGTGATCAGTGAATGATAGCCACCACATCAGTGCATGAGGGCCACTTGATCAGTCCATCATCAGTCACCTGATGAGCCACATGATCAGTGCATGATAGCCACGTGATCAGTACATGATCAGTCAGGTGATCAGTGCATGATCAGCCACGTGATCAGTGCATGGGCAGTCAAGTGATTAGTTCCTGATAGCTATGTGATCAGTGCATGATCAGTCACGAGATCAGTGCGTGATCAGCCACATGATCAGTGCAAGATAGCCATGTGATCAGTGCATGATCAGTTACGTGATCAGTGCATGCGCAGTCTCGTGATCAGTGCAGGATAGCCACGTGAACAGTGCATGATCAGTCACGTGATCAGTGCATGATCAGCCACGTGATCAGTGCATGATAGACACGTGATCAGTGGATGATAGCCAAGTGATCAGTGCAGGATCAGTCACGTGATCAGTGCATGATCAGTCACATGATCAGTGAATGACAGCCACCTGATCAGTGCATAATAGCCACGTGATCAGTGCATGATCAGTCACGTGATCAGTGCATGATAGCTACGTGATCAGTACATGATCAGCAACGTGAGCACTGCATGATAGCCACCTGATCACTGAATGATAGCCACCTGATCCGTGAATAATAGCCACGTGATCAGTGCATGATCAGTCACGTGATCAGTGCATGATCAGCCACGTGATGAGTGAATGATAGCCACCTGATCAGTGCATGATAGCCACGTGATCAGTGCATGATCAGTTACGGGATCAGTGGATGGGCAGTCACATCATTAGTGCAGGATCAGTCACGTGATCAGTGAATGATAGCCACCTGATCAGTGCATGATAGCCACGTAATCAGTGCCTGATGAGTCACGAGATCAGTGCGTGATCAGCCACATGATCAGTGCAAGATAGCCACGTGATCAGTGCATGATCAGTTACGTGATCAGTGCATGCGCAGTCTCGTGATCAGTGCAGGATAGCCACGTGATCAGTACATGATCAGTCAGGTGATCTGTGCATGATCAGATACGTGATGAGTGCATGGGCAGTCAAGTGACTAGTGCCTGATACCTACGTGATCAGTGCATGATCAGTCACGTGATCAGTTCATGATCAGCCACGTGATCAGTGCATGATCAGCCACGTGATCAGTGCATGATCAGCCACGTGATCAGTGCATTATAGCCAGGTAATCAGTGCATGAAAGCCACCTGATCAGTGAGTGATCAGTCTCGTGATCAGTGTATGATCATCCACGTGATCAGTGCATGGGCAGTCACGTGATCAGTGCATGATCAGTCACGTCATCAGTGCATGATCAGCCACGTTATCAGTGCATGATAGCCACGTGATCAGTGCATGATGAGTCACGTGATCAGTGCATGATCAGTCACATGATCAGTGTATGATCATCCACGTGATCAGTGCAGGGGCAGCCATGTGATAAGTGAATGATAGCCATGTGATCAGTGCATGAACTGTCCCGTGATCAGTGCATGATCAGCCAGGTGATCAGTGCATAACAGCCACGTGATCAGTGCATAATCAGTCACGTGTTCAGTGTATGATCAGCCACGTGACCAGTGCATGGGCAGTCACGTGATCAGTGCATGATTGCCACGGAATCAGTGCATGATCAGTCACGATATCACTATATGATCAGCCACGTGATCAGTGCATGATAGCTAAGTGATCAGTGCATTATCAGTCACGTGATCAGTGCATGATCAGCCACCTGATCAGTGCATGATAGCCACGTAATCAGTGCATGATCAGTCACGTGGTCAGTGCAAGATCAGTTATGTTACCAGTGCATGTCCAGTCACGTTATCAGTGCATGATAGCTACATGATCACTGCCTGATTAGCCAAGTGAGCACTGCATGATAGCCCCCTGATCAGTGAATGATAGTCACCTGATCAGTGCATAGTAGCCACGTGATCAGTGCATGATCAGTCACATGATCAGTGCATGATAGCTACGTGATCAGTACATGATCAGCAACATGAGCACTGCATGATAGCCACCTGATCAGTGAATTATAGCCACCTTATCCGTGCATAATAGCCAGATGATCAGTGCATGATCAGTCACGTGATCAGTGCATTATCAGTCACGTGATCAGTGAATGATAGCCACCTGAACAGTTCATGATATCCACCTGATTAGTGCATGATACCACGTGAGCAGTGCATGATCAGTCACGGATCAGTGCATGATCAGTCACGTGATCAGCGAGTGATAGGCACCTGATCAGTGCATGATAGCCACGTGATCAGTGCATGATCAGTCCCGTGATCGGTGAATGATAGCCACTTGATCAGTGCATGATAACCACGTAATCAGTGCATGATCAGTCACGTATTCAGTGCATACGCAGTCACGTGATCAGTGCATGATAGCTAAGTGATCAGTGCATGATCAGCAATGTGAGCACTGCATGATAGCATGATCAGTGAATGAGAACCACCTGATCAATGCATAATAGCCATGTGATCAGTCTATCCTCAGTCAAGTGATCAGCCACTTGATCAGTGCATGGTCAGTCACGTATCGGTGCATGATCAGTCACGTGATCAGTGAATGATAGCCACCACATCAGTGCATGAGGGCCACTTGATCAGTCCATCATCAGTCACCTGATGAGCCACATGATCAGTGCATGATAGCCACGTGATCAGTACATGATCAGTCAGGTGATCAGTGCATGATCAGCCACGTGATCAGTGCATGGGCAGTCAAGTGATTAGTTCCTGATAGCTATGTGATCAGTGCATGATCAGTCACGAGATCAGTGCGTGATCAGCCACATGATCAGTGCAAGATAGCCATGTGATCAGTGCATGATCAGTTACGTGATCAGTGCATGCGCAGTCTCGTGATCAGTGCAGGATAGCCACGTGAACAGTGCATGATCAGTCACGTGATCAGTGCATGATCAGCCACGTGATCAGTGCATGATAGACACGTGATCAGTGGATGATAGCCAAGTGATCAGTGCAGGATCAGTCACGTGATCAGTGCATGATCAGTCACATGATCAGTGAATGACAGCCACCTGATCAGTGCATAATAGCCACGTGATCAGTGCATGATCAGTCACGTGATCAGTGCATGATAGCTACGTGATCAGTACATGATCAGCAACGTGAGCACTGCATGATAGCCACCTGATCACTGAATGATAGCCACCTGATCCGTGAATAATAGCCACGTGATCAGTGCATGATCAGTCACGTGATCAGTGCATGATCAGCCACGTGATGAGTGAATGATAGCCACCTGATCAGTGCATGATAGCCACGTGATCAGTGCATGATCAGTTACGGGATCAGTGGATGGGCAGTCACATCATTAGTGCAGGATCAGTCACGTGATCAGTGAATGATAGCCACCTGATCAGTGCATGATAGCCACGTAATCAGTGCCTGATGAGTCACGAGATCAGTGCGTGATCAGCCACATGATCAGTGCAAGATAGCCACGTGATCAGTGCATGATCAGTTACGTGATCAGTGCATGCGCAGTCTCGTGATCAGTGCAGGATAGCCACGTGATCAGTACATGATCAGTCAGGTGATCTGTGCATGATCAGATACGTGATGAGTGCATGGGCAGTCAAGTGACTAGTGCCTGATACCTACGTGATCAGTGCATGATCAGTCACGTGATCAGTTCATGATCAGCCACGTGATCAGTGCATGATCAGCCACGTGATCAGTGCATGATAGCCACGTGATCAGAGCATGATCAGGTACGTGACCAGTGTATATTCAGCCACGTGATCAGTGCATGATAGCCACGTGATAAGTGCATGTTCAGTCACGTGATCAGTGCATGACCATCCACATGATCAGTGCATGGGCAGTCACGTGATCAGTGTATTAACAAACGTGGTCCGTGCATGCACAGTCAAATGATTAGGATTGAAAGCCACGTGATCAGTGCATGATCAGTCACGTGATCAGTGTATGATCAGCCACTAGAACAGTTCGTGCTCAGTCACGTAATCAGGGCCTACTGAGCTGAGTGATTCCTGTCAGCTCAGCTGCTTGACAATTGCCAGCTGGGCTGCGTGATTCCTGCCTGCTCATCTGCTTGATAACTGCCAGCTGAGCTGCATGATTCTCACCTGCCCATTTGCTTGATAATTGCCAGCTGAGTTGCGTGATTCCTGCCGGCTCATCCGCTTGATAATTCCCACGTGAGTTGCGTGATTCCAGCCTGCTCATCTGCTTGACATTTGCCAGCTGAGCAGTGTGATTAATGTCTGCTCAGCTGCTTGATTATTGCCAGCTGAGCAGCATGATTCATCACAGCTGAGGTCCATGATTATTGCCTACAGACTGCCTGATTCGGGCCTGCTCAGCCCTTTGATTATTGCCTCCTGAAGCACATCATCAGTGTATGATAGCCACGTGATCAGCACATGATCACTCACATGATCAGCAGCATTCAGACACGTGATCACTGCATGCTCAGTCACGTGACCAGTAAATGATCAGCCACGTGATCAGTACATGATCAGTCAGGTGATCAGTGCATGATCAGCCAAGTGATCAGTGCATGGGCAGTCAAGTGATTAGTGCCTGATAGCTACGTGATCAGTGCATGATCAGTCACGAGATCAGTGCGTGATCAGCCACATGATCAGTGCATGATCAGTCACGTGTTCAGTGTATGATCAGCCACGTGATCAGTGCGTTATAGCCACGTGATCATTGAGTGATCAGTCTCGTGATCAGTGTATGATCATCCACGTGATCAGTGCATGATGAGTCACGTGATCAGGGCTAGTGCAGTCTCATGACCAGTGCATGATAGTTACATGATCAGTGCATGATCTGTCACGTGAAAAGTGCATGATCAGCCATGTAATAAGTGCATGATAGCTACGTGACCAGTGCATGATCAGTCACGTGATCAGTGTGTGAACGGTCACGTGTTCAGAGTATGATCAGCCACGTGATCAGTGCATTATAGCCAGGTAATCAGTGAATGAAAGCCACCTGATCAGTGAGTGATCAGTCTCGTGATCAGTGTATGATCATGCACGTGATCAGTGCATGGGCAGTCACGTGATCAGTGCATGATCAGTCACGTCATCAGTGCATGATCAGCCACGTTATCAGTGCATGATAGCCACGTGATCAGTGCATGATGAGTCACGTGATCAGTGCATGATCAGTCACATGATCAGTGTATGATGATCCACATGATCAGTGCAGGGGCAGCCATGTGATAAGTGAATGATAGCCATGTGATCAGTGCATGAACTGTCCCGTGATCAGTGCATGATCAGCCAGGTGATCAGTGCATAACAGCCACGTGATCAGTGCATAATCAGTCACGTGTTCAGTGTATGATCAGCCACGTGACCAGTGCATGGGCAGTCACGTGATCAGTGCATGATTGCCACGGAATCAGTGCATGATCAGTCACGATATCACTATATGATCAGCCACGTGATCAGTGCATGATAGCTAAGTGATCAGTGAATTATCAGTCACGTGATCAGTGCATGATCAGCCACCTGATCAGTGCATGATAGCCACGTAATCAGTGCATGATCAGTCACGTGATCAGTGCAAGATCAGTTATGTTACCAGTGCATGTCCAGTCACGTTATCAGTGCATGATAGCTACATGATCACTGCCTGATTAGCCAAGTGAGCACTGCATGATAGCCCCCTGATCAGTGAATGATAGTCACCTGATCAGTGCATAGTAGCCACGTGATCAGTGCATGATCAGTCACATGATCAGTGCATGATAGCTATGTGATCAGTACATGATCAGCAACATGAGCACTGCATGATAGCCACCTGATCAGTGAATTATAGCCACCTTATCCGTGCATAATAGCCAGATGATCAGTGCATGATCAGTCACGTGATCAGTGCATTATCATCCACGTGATCAGTGCAGGGCAGCCATGTGATAAGTGAAAGATAGCCATGTGATCAGTGCATGAACTGTCCCGTGATCAGTGCATGATCAGCCAGGTGATCAGTGTATAACAGCCACGTGATCAGTGCATAATCAGTCACGTGTTCAGTGTATGATCAGCCACGTGACCAGTGCATGGGCAGTCACGTGATCAGTGCATGATTGCCACGGAATCAGTGCATGATCAGTCACGATATCACTATATGATCAGCCACGTGATCAGTGCATGATAGCTAAGTGATGAGTGCATTTTCAATCATGTGACCAGAGTATTATCACCCACGGGATCAGTGCATGATCAGACACGTGATCAGTGCATGATAGCCACCTGATCAGTGCATCATCAGTCACATTATCAGTGCATGATCTGTCCCGTGATCAGAGTATGATATCCACGTGATCACTGAATGATCAGCCACGTGACCAGTGCATGATAGACACGTGATCAGTGCATGATCAGTTACGTCATCATTGTATGATCCGCCACGTGATCAGTGCATGTAGCAATGCATTCAGTGCATGGTCAGTCACGTGATCAGTGCATTGACAGTCAAGTGATTAGTGCCTGATAGCTACGTGACCAGTGCATGATCAGTCACGAGATCAGTGCATGATCACCACATGATCAGTGCAAGATAGCCACGTGATCAGTGCATGATCAGTTACGTGACCAGTGCATGTGCAGTCACGTGATCAGTTCGTGATCAGCCACGTGATCAGTGCATGATAGCCACGTGATCAGTGCATGATAGCCAAGTGATCAGTGCATGATCAGGTACGTGACCAGTGTATATTCAGCCACGTGATCAGTGCATGATAGCCACGTGATAAGTGCATGTTCAGTCACGTGATCAGTGCATGACCATCCACATGATCAGTGCATGCGCAGTCACGTGATCAGTGTATTAACATACGTGGTCCGTGCATGCACAGTCAAATGATTAGGATTGAAAGCCACGTGATCAGTGCATGACCATCCACATGATCAGTGCATGCGCAGTCACGTGATCAGTGTATTAACATACGTGGTCCATGCATGCACAGTCAAATGATTAGGATTGAAAGCCACGTGATCAGTGCATGATCAGTCACGTGATCAGTGTATGATCAGCCACTAGAACAGTTCGTGCTCAGTCACGTAATCAGGGCCTACTGAGCTGAGTGATTCCTGTCAGCTCAGCTGCTTGACAATTGCCAGCTGGGCTGCGTGATTCCTGCCTGCTCATCTGCTTGATAACTGCCAGCTGAGCTGCATGATTCTCACCTGCCCATTTGCTTGATAATTGCCAGCTGAGTTGCGTGATTCCTGCCGGCTCATTCGCTTGATAATTCCCACGTGAGTTGCGTGATTCCAGCCTGCTCATCTGCTTGACATTTGCCAGCTGAGCAGTGTGATTAATGTCTGCTCAGCTGCTTGATTATTGCCAGCTGAGCAGCATGATTCATCACAGCTGAGGTCCATGATTATTGCCTACAGACTGCCTGATTCGGGCCTGCTCAGCCCTTTGATTATTGCCTCCTGAAGCACATCATCAGTGTATGATAGCCACGTGATCAGCACATGATCACTCACATGATCAGCAGCATTCAGACACGTGATCACTGCATGCTCAGTCACGTGACCAGTAAATGATCAGCCATGTGATTAGTGCATGATCAGTCACGTGATCAGTGTATGATCATCCACGTGATATGTGCATGGGGAGTCAGGTGATCAGTGAATGACAAACACGTTTTCAGAGAATGATCAATCACGTGATCAGTGTACGATCAGACTCGTGATCAGTGCATGAGAGCCAGGTGATCAGTGCATGATAGCCACCTGATCAGTGCATCATCAGACACATTATCAGTGCATGATCTGTCACGTGATCAGTGTATGATATCCAAGTGATCACTGAATGCACAGTCAGGTGATCAGTGCATGATCAGCCACCTGATCAGTGCATTATCAGTCACGTGATCAGTGCATGATCAGCCACCTGATCAGTGCATGATAGCCACGTAATCAGTGCATGATCAGTCACGTGATCAGTGCAAGATCAGTTATGTTACCAGTGCATGTCCAGTCACGTTATCAGTGCATGATAGCTACATGATCACTGCCTGATTAGCCAAGTGAGCACTGCATGATAGCCCCCTGATCAGTGAATGATAGTCACCTGATCAGTGCATAGTAGCCACGTGATCAGTGCATGATCAGTCACATGATCAGTGCATGATAGCTACGTGATCAGTACATGATCAGCAACATGAGCACTGCATGATAGCCACCTGATCAGTGAATTATAGCCACCTTATCCGTGCATAATAGCCAGATGATCAGTGCATGATCAGTCACGTGATCAGTGCATTATCAGTCACGTGATCAGTGAATGATAGCCACCTGAACAGTTCATGATATCCACCTGATTAGTGCATGATACCACGTGAGCAGTGCATGATCAGTCACGGATCAGCGCATGATCAGTCACGTGATCAGCGAGTGATAGGCACCTGATCAGTGCATGATAGCCACGTGATCAGTGCATGATCAGTCCCGTGATCGGTGAATGATAGCCACTTGATCAGTGCATGATAACCACGTAATCAGTGCATGATCAGTCACATATTCAGTGCATACGCAGTCACGTGATCAGTGCATGATAGCTAAGTGATCAGTGCATGATCAGCAATGTGAGCACTGCATGATAGCATGATCAGTGAATGAGAACCACCTGATCAATGCATAATAGCCATGTGATCAGTCTATCCTCAGTCAAGTGATCAGCCACTTGATCAGTGCATGGTCAGTCACGTATCGGTGCATGATCAGTCACGTGATCAGTGAATGATAGCCACCACATCAGTGCATGAGGGCCACTTGATCAGTCCATCATCAGTCACCTGATGAGCCACATGATCAGTGCATGATAGCCACGTGATCAGTACATGATCAGTCAGGTGATCAGTGCATGATCAGCCACGTGATCAGTGCATGGGCAGTCAAGTGATTAGTTCCTGATAGCTATGTGATCAGTGCATGATCAGTCACGAGATCAGTGGGTGATCAGCCACATGATCAGTGCAAGATAGCCATGTGATCAGTGCATGATCAGTTACGTGATCAGTGCATGCGCAGTCTCGTGATCAGTGCAGGATAGCCACGTGAACAGTGCATGATCAGTCACGTGATCAGTGCATGATCAGCCACGTGATCAGTGCATGATAGACACGTGATCAGTGGATGATAGCCAAGTGATCAGTGCAGGATCAGTCACATGATCAGTGAATGACAGCCACCTGATCAGTGCATAATAGCCACGTGATCAGTGCATGATCAGTCACGTGATCAGTGCATGATAGCTACGTGATCAGTACATGATCAGCAACGTGAGCACTGCATGATAGCCACCTGATCACTGAATGATAGCCACCTGATCCGTGAATAATAGCCACGTGATCAGTGCATGATCAGTCACGTGATCAGTGCATGATCAGCCACGTGATGAGTGAATGATAGCCACCTGATCAGTGCATGATAGCCACGTGATCAGTGCATGATCAGTTACGGGATCAGTGGATGGGCAGTCACATCATTAGTGCAGGATCAGTCACGTGATCAGTGAATGATAGCCACCTGATCAGTGCATGATAGCCACGTAATCAGTGCCTGATGAGTCACGAGATCAGTGCGTGATCAGCCACATGATCAGTGCAAGATAGCCACGTGATCAGTGCATGATCAGTTACGTGATCAGTGCATGCGCAGTCTCGTGATCAGTGCAGGATAGCCACGTGATCAGTACATGATCAGTCAGGTGATCTGTGCATGATCAGATACGTGATGAGTGCATGGGCAGTCAAGTGACTAGTGCCTGATACCTACGTGATCAGTGCATGATCAGTCACGTGATCAGTTCATGATCAGCCACGTGATCAGTGCATGATCAGCCACGTGATCAGTGCATGATAGCCACGTGATCAGAGCATGATCAGGTACGTGACCAGTGTATATTCAGCCACGTGATCAGTGCATGATAGCCACGTGATAAGTGCATGTTCAGTCACGTGATCAGTGCATGACCATCCACATGATCAGTGCATGGGCAGTCACGTGATCAGTGTATTAACATACGTGGTCCGTGCATGCACAGTCAAATGATTAGGATTGAAAGCCACGTGATCAGTGCATGATCAGTCACGTGATCAGTGTATGATCAGCCACTAGAACAGTTCGTGCTCAGTCACGTAATCAGGGCCTACTGAGCTGAGTGATTCCTGTCAGCTCAGCTGCTTGACAATTGCCAGCTGGGCTGCGTGATTCCTGCCTGCTCATCTGCTTGATAACTGCCAGCTGAGCTGCATGATTCTTACCTGCCCATTTGCTTGATAATTGCCAGCTGAGTTGCGTGATTCCTGCCGGCTCATCCGCTTGATAATTCCCACGTGAGTTGCGTGATTCCAGCCTGCTCATCTGCTTGACATTTGCCAGCTGAGCAGTGTGATTAATGTCTGCTCAGCTGCTTGATTATTGCCAGCTGAGCAGCATGATTCATCACAGCTGAGGTCCATGATTATTGCCTACAGACTGCCTGATTCGGGCCTGCTCAGCCCTTTGATTATTGCCTCCTGAAGCACATCATCAGTGTATGATAGCCACGTGATCAGCACATGATCACTCACATGATCAGCAGCATTCAGACACGTGATCACTGCATGCTCAGTCACGTGACCAGTAAATGATCAGCCACGTGATCAGTACATGATCAGTCAGGTGATCAGTGCATGATCAGCCAAGTGATCAGTGCATGGGCAGTCAAGTGATTAGTGCCTGATAGCTACGTGATCAGTGCATGATCAGTCACGAGATCAGTGCGTGATCAGCCACATGATCAGTGCATGATCAGTCACGTGTTCAGTGTATGATCAGCCACGTGATCAGTGCGTTATAGCCACGTGATCATTGAGTGATCAGTCTCGTGATCAGTGTATGATCATCCACGTGATCAGTGCATGATGAGTCACGTGATCAGGGCTAGTGCAGTCTCATGACCAGTGCATGATAGTTACATGATCAGTGCATGATCTGTCACGTGAAAAGTGCATGATCAGCCACGTAATAAGTGCATGATAGCTACGTGACCAGTGCATGATCAGTCACGTGATCAGTGTGTGAACGGTCACGTGTTCAGAGTATGATCAGCCACGTGATCAGTGCATTATAGCCAGGTAATCAGTGAATGAAAGCCACCTGATCAGTGAGTGATCAGTCTCGTGATCAGTGTATGATCATGCACGTGATCAGTGCATGGGCAGTCACGTGATCAGTGCATGATCAGTCACGTCATCAGTGCATGATCAGCCACGTGATCAGTGCATGATAGCCACGTGATCACTGCATGATGAGTCACGTGATCAGTGCATGATCAGTCACATGATCAGTGTATGATCATCCACGTGATCAGTGCAGGGGCAGCCATGTGATAAGTGAATGATAGCCATGTGATCAGTGCATGAACTGTCCCGTGATCAGTGCATGATCAGCCAGGTGATCAGTGCATAACAGCCACGTGATCAGTGCATAATCAGTCACGTGTTCAGTGTATGATCAGCCATGTGACCAGTGCATGGGCAGTCACGTGATCAGTGCATGATTGCCACGGAATCAGTGCATGATCAGTCACGATATCACTATATGATCAGCCACGTGATCAGTGCATGATAGCTAAGTGATCAGTGCATTATCAGTCACGTGATCAGTGCATGATCAGCCACCTGATCAGTGCATGATAGCCACGTAATCAGTGCATGATCAGTCACGTGATCAGTGCAAGATCAGTTATGTTACCAGTGCATGTCCAGTCACGTTATCAGTGCATGATAGCTACATGATCACTGCCTGATTAGCCAAGTGAGCACTGCATGATAGCCCCCTGATCAGTGAATGATAGTCACCTGATCAGTGCATAGTAGCCACGTGATCAGTGCATGATCAGTCACATGATCAGTGCATGATAGCTACGTGATCAGTACATGATCAGCAACATGAGCACTGCATGATAGCCACCTGATCAGTGAATTATAGCCACCTTATCCGTGCATAATAGCCAGATGATCAGTGCATGATCAGTCACGTGATCAGTGCATTATCAGTCACGTGATCAGTGAATGATAGCCACCTGAACAGTTCATGATATCCACCTGATTAGTGCATGATACCACGTGAGCAGTGCATGATCAGTCACGGATCAGCGCATGATCAGTCACGTGATCAGCGAGTGATAGGCACCTGATCAGTGCATGATAGCCACGTGATCAGTGCATGATCAGTCCCGTGATCGGTGAATGATAGCCACTTGATCAGTGCATGATAACCACGTAATCAGTGCATGATCAGTCACGTATTCAGTGCATACGCAGTCACGTGATCAGTGCATGATAGCTAAGTGATCAGTGCATGATCAGCAATGTGAGCACTGCATGATAGCATGATCAGTGAATGAGAACCACCTGATCAATGCATAATAGCCATGTGATCAGTCTATCCTCAGTCAAGTGATCAGCCACTTGATCAGTGCATGGTCAGTCACGTATCGGTGCATGATCAGTCACGTGATCAGTGAATGATAGCCACCACATCAGTGCATGAGGGCCACTTGATCAGTCCATCATCAGTCACCTGATGAGCCACATGATCAGTGCATGATAGCCACGTGATCAGTACATGATCAGTCAGGTGATCAGTGCATGATCAGCCACGTGATCAGTGCATGGGCAGTCAAGTGATTAGTTCCTGATAGCTATGTGATCAGTGCATGATCAGTCACGAGATCAGTGCGTGATCAGCCACATGATCAGTGCAAGATAGCCATGTGATCAGTGCATGATCAGTTACGTGATCAGTGCATGCGCAGTCTCGTGATCAGTGCAGGATAGCCACGTGAACAGTGCATGATCAGTCACGTGATCAGTGCATGATCAGCCACGTGATCAGTGCATGATAGACACGTGATCAGTGGATGATAGCCAAGTGATCAGTGCAGGATCAGTCACATGATCAGTGAATGACAGCCACCTGATCAGTGCATAATAGCCACGTGATCAGTGCATGATCAGTCACGTGATCAGTGCATGATAGCTACGTGATCAGTACATGATCAGCAACGTGAGCACTGCATGATAGCCACCTGATCACTGAATGATAGCCACCTGATCCGTGAATAATAGCCACGTGATCAGTGCATGATCAGTCACGTGATCAGTGCATGATCAGCCACGTGATGAGTGAATGATAGCCACCTGATCAGTGCATGATAGCCACGTGATCAGTGCATGATCAGTTACGGGATCAGTGGATGGGCAGTCACATCATTAGTGCAGGATCAGTCACGTGATCAGTGAATGATAGCCACCTGATCAGTGCATGATAGCCACGTAATCAGTGCCTGATGAGTCACGAGATCAGTGCGTGATCAGCCACATGATCAGTGCAAGATAGCCACGTGATCAGTGCATGATCAGTTACGTGATCAGTGCATGCGCAGTCTCGTGATCAGTGCAGGATAGCCACGTGATCAGTACATGATCAGTCAGGTGATCTGTGCATGATCAGATACGTGATGAGTGCATGGGCAGTCAAGTGACTAGTGCCTGATACCTACGTGATCAGTGCATGATCAGTCACGTGATCAGTTCATGATCAGCCACGTGATCAGTGCATGATCAGCCACGTGATCAGTGCATGATAGCCACGTGATCAGAGCATGATCAGGTACGTGACCAGTGTATATTCAGCCACGTGATCAGTGCATGATAGCCACGTGATAAGTGCATGTTCAGTCACGTGATCAGTGCATGACCATCCACATGATCAGTGCATGGGCAGTCACGTGATCAGTGTATTAACATACGTGGTCCGTGCATGCACAGTCAAATGATTAGGATTGAAAGCCACGTGATCAGTGCATGATCAGTCACGTGATCAGTGTATGATCAGCCACTAGAACAGTTCGTGCTCAGTCACGTAATCAGGGCCTACTGAGCTGAGTGATTCCTGTCAGCTCAGCTGCTTGACAATTGCCAGCTGGGCTGCGTGATTCCTGCCTGCTCATCTGCTTGATAACTGCCAGCTGAGCTGCATGATTCTTACCTGCCCATTTGCTTGATAATTGCCAGCTGAGTTGCGTGATTCCTGCCGGCTCATCCGCTTGATAATTCCCACGTGAGTTGCGTGATTCCAGCCTGCTCATCTGCTTGACATTTGCCAGCTGAGCAGTGTGATTAATGTCTGCTCAGCTGCTTGATTATTGCCAGCTGAGCAGCATGATTCATCACAGCTGAGGTCCATGATTATTGCCTACAGACTGCCTGATTCGGGCCTGCTCAGCCCTTTGATTATTGCCTCCTGAAGCACATCATCAGTGTATGATAGCCACGTGATCAGCACATGATCACTCACATGATCAGCAGCATTCAGACACGTGATCACTGCATGCTCAGTCACGTGACCAGTAAATGATCAGCCACGTGATCAGTACATGATCAGTCAGGTGATCAGTGCATGATCAGCCAAGTGATCAGTGCATGGGCAGTCAAGTGATTAGTGCCTGATAGCTACGTGATCAGTGCATGATCAGTCACGAGATCAGTGCGTGATCAGCCACATGATCAGTGCATGATCAGTCACGTGTTCAGTGTATGATCAGCCACGTGATCAGTGCGTTATAGCCACGTGATCATTGAGTGATCAGTCTCGTGATCAGTGTATGATCATCCACGTGATCAGTGCATGATGAGTCACGTGATCAGGGCTAGTGCAGTCTCATGACCAGTGCATGATAGTTACATGATCAGTGCATGATCTGTCACGTGAAAAGTGCATGATCAGCCACGTAATAAGTGCATGATAGCTACGTGACCAGTGCATGATCAGTCACGTGATCAGTGTGTGAACGGTCACGTGTTCAGAGTATGATCAGCCACGTGATCAGTGCATTATAGCCAGGTAATCAGTGAATGAAAGCCACCTGATCAGTGAGTGATCAGTCTCGTGATCAGTGTATGATCATGCACGTGATCAGTGCATGGGCAGTCACGTGATCAGTGCATGATCAGTCACGTCATCAGTGCATGATCAGCCACGTGATCAGTGCATGATAGCCACGTGATCACTGCATGATGAGTCACGTGATCAGTGCATGATCAGTCACATGATCAGTGTATGATCATCCACGTGATCAGTGCAGGGGCAGCCATGTGATAAGTGAATGATAGCCATGTGATCAGTGCATGAACTGTCCCGTGATCAGTGCATGATCAGCCAGGTGATCAGTGCATAACAGCCACGTGATCAGTGCATAATCAGTCACGTGTTCAGTGTATGATCAGCCATGTGACCAGTGCATGGGCAGTCACGTGATCAGTGCATGATTGCCACGGAATCAGTGCATGATCAGTCACGATATCACTATATGATCAGCCACGTGATCAGTGCATGATAGCTAAGTGATCAGTGCATTATCAGTCACGTGATCAGTGCATGATCAGCCACCTGATCAGTGCATGATAGCCACGTAATCAGTGCATGATCAGTCACGTGATCAGTGCAAGATCAGTTATGTTACCAGTGCATGTCCAGTCACGTTATCAGTGCATGATAGCTACATGATCACTGCCTGATTAGCCAAGTGAGCACTGCATGATAGCCCCCTGATCAGTGAATGATAGTCACCTGATCAGTGCATAGTAGCCACGTGATCAGTGCATGATCAGTCACATGATCAGTGCATGATAGCTACGTGATCAGTACATGATCAGCAACATGAGCACTGCATGATAGCCACCTGATCAGTGAATTATAGCCACCTTATCCGTGCATAATAGCCAGATGATCAGTGCATGATCAGTCACGTGATCAGTGCATTATCAGTCACGTGATCAGTGAATGATAGCCACCTGAACAGTTCATGATATCCACCTGATTAGTGCATGATACCACGTGAGCAGTGCATGATCAGTCACGGATCAGTGCATGATCAGTCACGTGATCAGCGAGTGATAGGCACCTGATCAGTGCATGATAGCCACGTGATCAGTGCATGATCAGTCCCGTGATCGGTGAATGATAGCCACTTGATCAGTGCATGATAACCACGTAATCAGTGCATGATCAGTCACGTATTCAGTGCATACGCAGTCACGTGATCAGTGCATGATAGCTAAGTGATCAGTGCATGATCAGCAATGTGAGCACTGCATGATAGCATGATCAGTGAATGAGAACCACCTGATCAATGCATAATAGCCATGTGATCAGTCTATCCTCAGTCAAGTGATCAGCCACTTGATCAGTGCATGGTCAGTCACGTATCGGTGCATGATCAGTCACGTGATCAGTGAATGATAGCCACCACATCAGTGCATGAGGGCCACTTGATCAGTCCATCATCAGTCACCTGATGAGCCACATGATCAGTGCATGATAGCCACGTGATCAGTACATGATCAGTCAGGTGATCAGTGCATGATCAGCCACGTGATCAGTGCATGGGCAGTCAAGTGATTAGTTCCTGATAGCTATGTGATCAGTGCATGATCAGTCACGAGATCAGTGCGTGATCAGCCACATGATCAGTGCAAGATAGCCATGTGATCAGTGCATGATCAGTTACGTGATCAGTGCATGCGCAGTCTCGTGATCAGTGCAGGATAGCCACGTGAACAGTGCATGATCAGTCACGTGATCAGTGCATGATCAGCCACGTGATCAGTGCATGATAGACACGTGATCAGTGGATGATAGCCAAGTGATCAGTGCAGGATCAGTCACATGATCAGTGAATGACAGCCACCTGATCAGTGCATAATAGCCACGTGATCAGTGCATGATCAGTCACGTGATCAGTGCATGATAGCTACGTGATCAGTACATGATCAGCAACGTGAGCACTGCATGATAGCCACCTGATCACTGAATGATAGCCACCTGATCCGTGAATAATAGCCACGTGATCAGTGCATGATCAGTCACGTGATCAGTGCATGATCAGCCACGTGATGAGTGAATGATAGCCACCTGATCAGTGCATGATAGCCACGTGATCAGTGCATGATCAGTTACGGGATCAGTGGATGGGCAGTCACATCATTAGTGCAGGATCAGTCACGTGATCAGTGAATGATAGCCACCTGATCAGTGCACGATAGCCACGTAATCAGTGCCTGATCAGTCACGAGATCAGTGCGTGATCAGCCACATGATCAGTGCAAGATAGCCACGTGATCAGTACATGATCAGTCAGGTGATCTGTGCATGATCAGATACGTGATGAGTGCATGGGCAGTCAAGTGACTAGTGCCTGATACCTACGTGATCAGTGCATGATCAGTCACGTGATCAGTTCATGATCAGCCACGTGATCAGTGCATGATCAGCCACGTGATCAGTGCATGACAGCCACGTGATCAGAGCATGATCAGGTACGTGACCAGTGTATATTCAGCCACGTGATCAGTGCATGATAGCCACGTGATAAGTGCATGTTCAGTCACGTGATCAGTGCATGACCATCCACATGATCAGTGCATGCGCAGTCACGTGATCAGTGTATTAACATACGTGGTCAGTGCTTGCACAGTCAAATGATTAGGATTGAAAGCCACGTGATCAGTGCATGATCAGTCACGTGATCAGTGTATGATCAGCCACTAGAACAGTTCGTGCTCAGTCACGTAATCAGGGCCTACTGAGCTGAGTGATTCCTGTCAGCTCAGCTGCTTGACAATTGCCAGCTGGGCTGCGTGATTCCTGCCTGCTCATCTGCTTGATAACTGCCAGCTGAGCTGCATGATTCTTACCTGCCCATTTGCTTGATAATTGCCAGCTGAGTTGCGTGATTCCTGCCGGCTCATCCGCTTGATAATTCCCACGTGAGTTGCGTGATTCCAGCCTGCTCATCTGCTTGACATTTGCCAGCTGAGCAGTGTGATTAATGTCTGCTCAGCTGCTTGATTATTGCCAGCTGAGCAGCATGATTCATCACAGCTGAGGTCCATGATTATTGCCTACAGACTGCCTGATTCGGGCCTGCTCAGCCCTTTGATTATTGCCTCCTGAAGCACATCATCAGTGTATGATAGCCACGTGATCAGCACATGCTCACTCACATGATCAGCAGCATTCAGACACGTGATCACTGCATGCTCAGTCACGTGACCAGTAAATGATCAGCCACGTGATCAGTACATGATCAGTCAGGTGATCAGTGCATGATCAGCCAAGTGATCAGTGCATGGGCAGTCAAGTGATTAGTGCCTGATAGCTACGTGATCAGTGCATGATCAGTCACGAGATCAGTGCGTGATCAGCCACATGATCAGTGCATGATCAGTCACGTGTTCAGTGTATGATCAGCCACGTGATCAGTGCGTTATAGCCACGTGATCATTGAGTGATCAGTCTCGTGATCAGTGTATGATCATCCACGTGATCAGTGCATGATGAGTCACGTGATCAGGGCTAGTGCAGTCTCATGACCAGTGCATGATAGTTACATGATCAGTGCATGATCTGTCACGTGAAAAGTGCATGATCAGCCACGTAATAAGTGCATGATAGCTACGTGATCAGTGCATGATCAGTCACGTGATCAGTGTGTGAACGGTCACGTGTTCAGAGTATGATCAGCCACGTGATCAGTGCATTATAGCCAGGTAATCAGTGAATGAAAGCCACCTGATCAGTGAGTGATCAGTCTCGTGATCAGTGTATGATCATGCACGTGATCAGTGCATGGGCAGTCACGTGATCAGTGCATGATCAGTCACGTCATCAGTGCATGATCAGCCACGTGATCAGTGCATGATAGCCACGTGATCAGTGCATGATGAGTCACGTGATCAGTGCATGATCAGTCACATGATCAGTGTATGATCATCCACGTGATCAGTGCAGGGGCAGCCATGTGATAAGTGAATGATAGCCATGTGATCAGTGCATGAACTGTCCCGTGATCAGTGCATGATCAGCCAGGTGATCAGTGCATAACAGCCACGTGATCAGTGCATAATCAGTCACGTGTTCAGTGTATGATCAGCCACGTGACCAGTGCATGGGCAGTCACGTGATCAGTGCATGATTGCCACGGAATCAGTGCATGATCAGTCACGATATCACTATATGATCAGCCACGTGATCAGTGCATGATAGCTAAGTGATGAGTGCATTTTCAATCACGTGACCAGTGTATGATCACCCACGGGATCAGTGCATGATCAGACACGTGATCAGTGCATGATAGCCACTTGATCAGTGCATCATCAGTCACATTATCAGTGCATGATCTGTCCCGTGATCAGAGTATGATATCCACGTGATCACTGAATGATCAGCCACGTGACCAGTGCATGATAGACACGTGATCAGTGCATGATCAGTTACGTCATCATTGTATGATCCGCCACGTGATCAGTGCACGTAGCAACGCATTCAGTGCAGTGGTCAGTCACGTGATCAGTGCATTGACAGTCAAGTGATTAGTGCCTGATAGCTACGTGACCAGTGCATGATCAGTCACGAGATCAGTGCATGATCACCACATGATCAGTGCAAGATAGCCACGTGATCAGTGCATGATCAGTTACGTGACCAGTGCAGTCACGTGATCAGTTCGTGATCAGCCACGTGATCAGTGCATGATAGCCACGTGATCAGTGCATGATAGCCAAGTGATCAGTGCATGTCAGGTACGTGACCAGTGTATATTCAGCCACGTGATCAGTGCATGATCAGCCACGTGATGAGTGAATGATAGCCACCTGATCAGTGCAAGATAGCCACGTGATCAGTGCATGATCAGTTACGTGACCAGTGCAGTCACGTGATCAGTTCGTGATCAGCCACGTGATCAGTGCATGATAGCCACGTGATCAGTGCATGATAGCCAAGTGATCAGTGCAGGATCAGGTACGTGACCAGTGTATATTCAGCCACGTGATCAGTGCATGATCAGCCACGTGATGAGTGAATGATAGCCACCTGATCAGTGCATGATAGCCACGTGATCAGTGCATGATCAGTTACGGGATCAGTGGATGGGAAGTTACATCATTAGTGCAGGATCAGTCACGTGATCAGTGAATGATAGCCACCTGATCAGTGCATGATAGCCACGTAATCAGTGCCTGATCAGTCACGAGATCAGTGCGTGATCAGCCACATGATCAGTGCAAGATAGCCACGTGATCAGTGCATGATCAGTTACGTGATCAGTGCATGTGTAGTCACGTGATCAGTGCATGATAGCCACGTGATCAGTACATGATCAGTCAGGTGATCTGTGCATGATCAGATACGTGATGAGTGCATGGGCAGTCAAGTGACTAGTGCCTGATACCTACGTGATCAGTGCATGATCAGTCACGTGATCAGTTCATGATCAGCCACGTGATCAGTGCATGATCAGCCACGTGATCAGTGCATGATATCCACGTGATCAGAGCATGATCAGGTACGTGACCAGTGTATATTCAGCCACGTGATCAGTGCATGATAGCCACGTGATAAGTGCATGTTCAGTCACGTGATCAGTTCATGACCATCCACATGATCAGTGCATGCGCAGTCACGTGATCAGTGTATTAACATACGTGGTCAGTGCTTGCACAGTCAAATGATTAGGATTGAAAGCCACGTGATCAGTGCATGATCAGTCACGTGATCAGTGTATGATCAGCCACTAGAACAGTTCGTGCTCAGTCACGTAATCAGGGCCTACTGAGCTGAGTGATTCCTGTCAGCTCAGCTGCTTGACAATTGCCAGCTGGGCTGCGTGATTCCTGCCTGCTCATCTGCTTGATAACTGCCAGCTGAGCTGCATGATTCTTACCTGCCCATTTGCTTGATAATTGCCAGCTGAGTTGCGTGATTCCTGCCGGCTCATCCGCTTGATAATTCCCACGTGAGTTGCGTGATTCCAGCCTGCTCATCTGCTTGACATTTGCCAGCTGAGCAGTGTGATTAATGTCTGCTCAGCTGCTTGATTATTGCCAGCTGAGCAGCATGATTCATCACAGCTGAGGTCCATGATTATTGCCTACAGACTGCCTGATTCGGGCCTGCTCAGCCCTTTGATTATTGCCTCCTGAAGCACATCATCAGTGTATGATAGCCACGTGATCAGCACATGATCACCCACATGATCAGCAGCATTCAGACACGTGATCACTGCATGCTCAGTCACGTGACCAGTAAATGATCAGCCATGTGATTAGTGCATGATCAGTCACGTGATCAGTGCATGATCAGTCACGTGATCAGTGTATGATCATCCACGTGATATGTGCATGGGGAGTCAGGTGATCAGTGAATGACAAACACGTTTTCAGAGAATGATCAATCACGTGATCAGTGTATGATCAGACTCGTGATCAGTGCATGATAGCCACCTGATCAGTGCATCATCAGACACATTATCAGTGCATGATCTGTCACGTGATCAGTGTATGATATCCAAGTGATCACTGAATGCACAGTCAGGTGATCAGTGCATGATCAGCCACCTGATCAGTGCATTATCAGTCACGTGATCAGTGCATGATCAACCACCTGATCAGTGCATGATAGCTACGTAATCAGTGCATGATCAGTCACGTGATCAGTGCAAGATCAGTTATGTTACCAGTGCATGTCCAGTCACGTTATCAGTGCATGATAGCTACATGATCACTGCCTGATTAGCCAAGTGAGCACTGCATGATAGCCCCCTGATCAGTGAATGATAGTCACCTGATCAGTGCATAGTAGCCACGTGATCAGTGCATGATCAGTCACATGTTCAGTGCATGATAGCTACGTGATCAGTACATGATCAGCAACATGAGCACTGCATGATAGCCACCTGATCAGTGAATTATAGCCACCTTATCCGTGCATAATAGCCAGATGATCAGTGCATGATCATTCACGTGATCAGTGCATTATCAGTCACGTGATCAGTGAATGATAGCCACCTGAACAGTTCATGATATCCACCTGATTAGTGCATGATACCACGTGAGCAGTGCATGATCAGTCACGGATCAGTGCATGATCAGTCACGTGATCAGTGAATGATAGGCACCTGATCAGTGCATGATAGCCACGTGATCAGTGCATGATCAGTCCCGTGATCGGTGAATGATAGCCACTTGATCAGTGCATGATAACCACGTAATCAGTGCATGATCAGTCACGTATTCAGTGCATACGCAGTCACGTGATCAGTGCATGATAGCTAAGTGATCAGTGCATGATCAGCAATGTGAGCACTGCATGATAGCATGATCAGTGAATGAGAACCACCTGATCAATGCATAATAGCCATGTGATCAGTCTATCCTCAGTCAAGTGATCAGCCACTTGATCAGTGCAAGGTCAGTCACGTATCGGTGCATGATCAGTCACGTGATCAGTGAATGATAGCCACCACATCAGTGCATGAGGGCCACTTGATCAGTCCATCATCAGTCACCTGATGAGCCACATGATCAGTGCATGATAGCCACGTGATCAGTACATGATCAGTCAGGTGATCAGTGCATGATCAGCCACGTGATCAGTGCATGGGCAGTCAAGTGATTAGTTCCTGATAGCTATGTGATCAGTGCATGATCAGTCACGAGATCAGTGCGTGATCAGCCACATGATCAGTGCAAGATAGCCATGTGATCAGTGCATGATCAGTTACGTGATCAGTGCATGCGCAGTCTCGTGATCAGTGCAGGATAGCCACGTGAACAGTGCATGATCAGTCACGTGATCAGTGCATGATCAGCCACGTGATCAGTGCATGATAGACACGTGATCAGTGGATGATAGCCAAGTGATCAGTGCATGATCAGTCACGTGATCAGTGCATGATCAGTCACATGATCAGTGAATGACAGCCACCTGATCAGTGCATAATAGCCACGTGATCAGTGCATGATCAGTCACGTGATCAGTGCATGATAGCTACGTGATGAGTACATGATCAGCAACGTGAGCACTGCATGATAGCCACCTGATCACTGAATGATATCCACCTGATCCGGAAATAATAGCCACGTGATCAGTGCATGATCAGTCACGTGATCAGTGCATGATCAGACACGTGATGAGTGAATGATAGCCACCTGATCAGTGCATGATAGCCACGTGATCAGTGCATGATCAGTTACAGGATCAGTGGATGGGCAGTCACATCATTAGTGCAGGATCAGTCACGTGATCAGTGAATGACAGCCACCTGATCAGTGCATGATAGCCACGTAATCAGTGCCTGATCAGTCACGAGATCAGTGCGTGATCAGCCACATGATCAGTGCAAGATAGCCACGTGATCAGTGCATGATCAGTTACGTGATCAGTGCATGCCCAGTCTCGTGATCAGTGCAGGATAGCCACGTGATCAGTACATGATCAGTCAGGTGATCTGTGCATGATCAGATACGTGATGAGTGCATGGGCAGTCAAGTGACTAGTGCCTGATACCTACGTGATCAGTGCATTATCAGTCACGTGATCAGTTCATGATCAGCCACGTGATCAGTGCATGATCAGCCACGTGATCAGTGCATGATAGCCACGTGATCAGAGCAAGATCAGGTACGTGACCAGTGTATATTCAGCCACGTGATCAGTGCATGATAGCCACGTGATAAGTGCATGTTCAGTCACGTGATCAGTTCATGACCATCACATGATCAGTGCATGCGCAGTCACGTGATCAGTGTATTAACATACGTGGTCAGTGCTTGCACAGTCAAATGATTAGGATTGAAAGCCACGTGATCAGTGCATGATCAGTCACGTGATCAGTGTATGATCAGCCACTAGAACAGTTCGTGCTCAGTCACGTAATCAGGGCCTACTGAGCTGAGTGATTCCTGTCAGCTCAGCTGCTTGACAATTGCCAGCTGGGCTGCGTGATTCCTGCCTGCTCATCTGCTTGATAACTGCCAGCTGAGCTGCATGATTCTTACCTGCCCATTTGCTTGATAATTGCCAGCTGAGTTGCGTGATTCCTGCCGGCTCATCCGCTTGATAATTCCCACGTGAGTTGCGTGATTCCAGCCTGCTCATCTGCTTGACATTTGCCAGCTGAGCAGTGTGATTAATGTCTGCTCAGCTGCTTGATTATTGCCAGCTGAGCAGCATGATTCATCACAGCTGAGGTCCATGATTATTGCCTACAGACTGCCTGATTCGGGCCTGCTCAGCCCTTTGATTATTGCCTCCTGAAGCACATCATCAGTGTATGATAGCCACGTGATCAGCACATGATCACTCACATGATCAGCAGCATTCAGACACGTGATCACTGCATGCTCAGTCACGTGACCAGTAAATGATCAGCCACGTGATCAGTACATGATCAGTCAGGTGATCAGTGCATGATCAGCCAAGTGATCAGTGCATGGGCAGTCAAGTGATTAGTGCCTGATAGCTACGTGATCAGTGCATGATCAGTCACGAGATCAGTGCGTGATCAGCCACATGATCAGTGCATGATGAGTCACGTGATCAGGGCTAGTGCAGTCTCATGACCAGTGCATGATAGTTACATGATCAGTGCATGATCTGTCACGTGAAAAGTGCATGATCAGCCACGTAATAAGTGCATGATAGCTACGTGATCAGTGCATGTTCAGTCACGTGATCAGTGTGTGAACGGTCACGTGTTCAGAGTATGATCAGCCACGTGATCAGTGCATTATAGCCAGGTAATCAGTGAATGAATGCCACCTGATCAGTGAGTGATCAGTCTCGTGATCAGTGTATGATCATGCACGTGATCAGTGCATGGGCAGTCACGTGATCAGTGCATGATCAGTCACGTCATCAGTGCATGATCAGCCACGTGATCAGTGCATGATAGCCACGTGATCAGTGCATGATGAGTCACGTGATCAGTGCATGATCAGTCACATGATCAGTGTATGATCATCCACGTGATCAGTGCAGGGGCAGCCATGTGATAAGTGAATGATAGCCATGTGATCAGTGCATGAACTGTCCCGTGATCAGTGCATGATCAGCCAGGTGATCAGTGCATAACAGCCACGTGATCAGTGCATAATCAGTCACGTGTTCAGTGTATGATCAGCCACGTGACCAGTGCATGGGCAGTCACGTGATCAGTGCATGATTGCCACGGAATCAGTGCATGATCAGTCACGATATCACTATATGATCAGCCACGTGATCAGTGCATGATAGCTAAGTGATGAGTGCATTTTCAATCACGTGACCAGTGTATGATCACCCACGGGATCAGTGCATGATCAGACACGTGATCAGTGCATGATAGCCACCTGATCAGTGCATCATCAGTCACATTATCAGTGCATGATCTGTCCCGTGATCAGAGTATGATATCCACGTGATCACTGAATGATCAGCCACGTGACCAGTGCATGATAGACACGTGATCAGTGCATGATCAGTTACGTCATCATTGTATGATCCGCCACGTGATCAGTGCACGTAGCAACGCATTCAGTGCATGGTCAGTCACGTGATCAGTGCATTGACAGTCAAGTGATTAGTGCCTGATAGCTACGTGACCAGTGCATGATCAGTCACGAGATCAGTGCATGATCACCACATGATCAGTGCAAGATAGCCACGTGATCAGTGCATGATCAGTTACGTGACCAGTGCATGTGCAGTCACGTGATCAGTTCGTGATCAGCCACGTGATCAGTGCATGATAGCCACGTGATCAGTGCATGATAGCCAAGTGATCAGTGCATGATCAGGTACGTGACCAGTGTATATTCAGCCACGTGATCAGTGCATGATAGCCACGTGATAAGTGCATGTTCAGTCACGTGATCAGTGCATGACCATCCACATGATCAGTGCATGCGCAGTCACGTGATCAGTGTATTAACATACGTGGTCCGTGCATGCACAGTCAAATGATTAGGATTGAAAGCCACGTGATCAGTGCATGATCAGTCACGTGATCAGTGTATGATCAGCCACTAGAACAGTTCGTGCTCAGTCACGTAATCAGGGCCTACTGAGCTGAGTGATTCCTGTCAGCTCAGCTGCTTGACAATTGCCAGCTGGGCTGCGTGATTCCTGCCTGCTCATCTGCTTGATAACTGCCAGCTGAGCTGCATGATTCTTACCTGCCCATTTGCTTGATAATTGCCAGCTGAGTTGCGTGATTCCTGCCGGCTCATCCGCTTGATAATTCCCACGTGAGTTGCGTGATTCCAGCCTGCTCATCTGCTTGACATTTGCCAGCTGAGCAGTGTGATTAATGTCTGCTCAGCTGCTTGATTATTGCCAGCTGAGCAGCATGATTCATCACAGCTGAGGTCCATGATTATTGCCTACAGACTGCCTGATTCGGGCCTGCTCAGCCCTTTGATTATTGCCTCCTGAAGCACATCATCAGTGTATGATAGCCACGTGATCAGCACATGATCACTCACATGATCAGCAGCATTCAGACACGTGATCACTGCATGCTCAGTCACGTGACCAGTAAATGATCAGCCATGTGATTAGTGCATGATCAGTCACGTGATCAGTGCATGATCAGTCACGTGATCAGTGCATGATCATCCACGTGATATGTGCATGGGGAGTCAGGTGATCAGTGAATGACAAACACGTTTTCAGAGAATGATCAATCACGTGATCAGTGTACGATCAGACTCGTGATCAGTGCATGAGAGCCAGGTGATCAGTGCATGATAGCCACCTGATCAGTGCATCATCAGACACATTATCAGTGCATGATCTGTCACGTGATCAGTGTATGATATCCAAGTGATCACTGAATGCACAGTCAGGTGATCAGTGCATGATCAGCCACCTGATCAGTGCATTATCAGTCACGTGATCAGTGCATGATCAGCCACCTGATCAGTGCATGATAGCCACGTAATCAGTGCATGATCAGTCACGTGATCAGTGCAAGATCAGTTATGTTACCAGTGCATGTCCAGTCACGTTATCAGTGCATGATAGCTACATGATCACTGCCTGATTAGCCAAGTGAGCACTGCATGATAGCCCCCTGATCAGTGAATGATAGTCACCTGATCAGTGCATAGTAGCCACGTGATCAGTGCATGATCAGTCACATGATCAGTGCATGATAGCTACGTGATCAGTACATGATCAGCAACATGAGCACTGCATGATAGCCACCTGATCAGTGAATTATAGCCACCTTATCCGTGCATAATAGCCAGATGATCAGTGCATGATCAGTCACGTGATCAGTGCATTATCAGTCACGTGATCAGTGAATGATAGCCACCTGAACAGTTCATGATATCCACCTGATTAGTGCATGATACCACGTGAGCAGTGCATGATCAGTCACGGATCAGTGCATGATCAGTCACGTGATCAGTGAATGATAGGCACCTGATCAGTGCATGATAGCCACGTGATCAGTGCATGATCAGTCCCGTGATCGGTGAATGATAGCCACTTGATCAGTGCATGATAACCACGTAATCAGTGCATGATCAGTCACGTATTCAGTGCATACGCAGTCACGTGATCAGTGCATGATAGCTAAGTGATCAGTGCATGATCAGCAATGTGCGCACTGCATGATAGCATGATCAGTGAATGAGAACCACCTGATCAATGCATAATAGCCATGTGATCAGTCTATCCTCAGTCAAGTGATCAGCCACTTGATCAGTGCATGGTCAGTCACGTATCGGTGCATGATCAGTCACGTGATCAGTGAATGATAGCCACCACATCAGTGCATGAGGGCCACTTGATCAGTCCATCATCAGTCACCTGATGAGCCACATGATCAGTGCATGATAGCCACGTGATCAGTACATGATCAGTCAGGTGATCAGTGCATGATCAGCCACGTGATCAGTGCATGGGCAGTCAAGTGATTAGTTCCTGATAGCTATGTGATCAGTGCATGATCAGTCACGAGATCAGTGCGTGATCAGCCACATGATCAGTGCAAGATAGCCATGTGATCAGTGCGTGAACAGTTACGTGATCAGTGCATGCGCAGTCTCGTGATCAGTGCAGGATAGCCACGTGAACAGTGCATGATCAGTCATGTGATCAGTGCGTGATCAGTGCATGATCAGCCACGTGATCAGTGCATGATAGACACGTGATCAGTGGATGATAGCCAAGTGATCAGTGCATGATCAGTCACGTGATCAGTGCATGATCAGTCACATGATCAGTGAATGACAGCCACCTGATCAGTGCATAATAGCCACGTGATCAGTGCATGATCAGTCACGTGATCAGTGCATGATAGCTACGTGATCAGTACATGATCAGCAACGTGAGCACTGCTTGATAGCCACCTGATCCGTGAATAATAGCCACGTGATCAGTGCATGATCAGTCACGTGATCAGTGCATGATCAGCCTCGTGATGAGTGAATGATAGCCACCTGATCAGTGCATGATAGCCACGTGATCAGTGCATGATCAGTTACGGGATCAGTGGATGGGAAGTCACATCATTAGTGCAGGATCAGTCACGTGATCAGTGAATGATAGCCACCTGATAAGTGCATGATAGCCACGTAATCAGTGCCTGATCAGTCACGAAATCAGTGCGTGATCAGCCACATGATCAGTGCAAGATAGCCACGTGATCAGTGCATGATCAGTCACGTGTTCAGTGTATGATCAGCCACGTGATCAGTGCGTTATAGCCACGTGATCATTGAGTGATCAGTCTCGTGATCAGTGTATGATCATCCACGTGTTCAGTGCATGATGAGTCACGTGATCAGGGCTAGTGCAGTCTCATGACCAGTGCATGATAGTTACATGATCAGTGCATGATCTGTCACGTGAAAAGTGCATGATCAGCCACGTAATAAGTGCATGATAGCCACGTGATCAGTACATGATCAGTCAGGTGATCTGTGCATGATCAGATACGTGATGAGTGCATGGGCAGTCAAGTGACTAGTGCCTGATACCTACGTGATCAGTGCATGATCAGCCACGTGATCACTGCATGATAGCCACGTGATCAGAGCATGATCAGGTACGTGACCAGTGTATATTCAGCCACGTGATCAGTGCATGATAGCCACGTGATCAGTGCATGATCAGTTACGTGACCAGTGCATGACCATCCACATGATCAGTGCATGCGCAGTCACGTGATCAGTGTATTAACATACGTGGTCAGTGCTTGCACAGTCAAATGATTAGGATTGAAAGCCACGTGATCAGTGCATGATCAGTCACGTGATCAGTGTATGATCAGCCACTAGAACAGTTCGTGCTCAGTCACGTAATCAGGGCCTACTGAGCTGAGTGATTCCTGTCAGCTCAGCTGCTTGACAATTGCCAGCTGGGCTGCGTGATTCCTGCCTGCTCATCTGCTTGATAACTGCCAGCTGAGCTGCATGATTCTCACCTGCCCATTTGCTTGATAATTGCCAGCTGAGTTGCGTGATTCCTGCCGGCTCATCCGCTTGATAATTCCCACGTGAGTTGCATGATTCCAGCCTGCTCATCTGCTTGACATTTGCCAGCTGAGCAGTATGATTAATGTCTGCTCAGCTGCTTGATTATTGCCAGCTGAGCAGCATGATTCATCACAGCTGAGGTCCATGATTATTGCCTACAGACTGCCTGATTCGGGCCTGCTCAGCCCTTTGATTATTGCCTCCTGAAGCACATCATCAGTGTATGATAGCCACGTGATCAGCACATGATCACTCACATGATCAGCAGCATTCAGACACGTGATCACTGCATGCTCAGTCACGTGACCAGTAAATGATCAGCCACGTGATCAGTACATGATCAGTCAGGTGATCAGTGCATGATCAGCCAAGTGATCAGTGCATGGGCAGTCAAGTGATTAGTGCCTGATAGCTACGTGATCAGTGCATGATCAGTCACGAGATCAGTGCGTGATCAGCCATATGATCAGTGCATGATCAGTCACGTGTTCAGTGTATGATCAGCCACGTGATCAGTGCGTTATAGCCACGTGATCATTGAGTGATCAGTCTCGTGATCAGTGTATGATCATCCACGTGATCAGTGCATGATGAGTCACGTGATCAGGGCTAGTGCAGTCTCATGACCAGTGCATGATAGTTACATGATCAGTGCATGATCTGTCACGTGAAAAGTGCATGATCAGCCACGTAATAAGTGCATGATAGCTACGTGACCAGTGCATGATCAGTCACGTGATCAGTGTGTGAACGGTCACGTGTTCAGAGTATGATCAGCCACGTGATCAGTGCATTATAGCCAGGTAATCAGTGAATGAAAGCCACCTGATCAGTGAGTGATCAGTCTCGTGATCAGTGTATGATCATCCACGTGATCAGTGCATGGGCAGTCACGTGATCAGTGCATGATCAGTCACGTCATCAGTGCATGATCAGCCACGTTATCAGTGCATGATAGCCACGTGATCAGTGCATGATGAGTCACGTGATCAGTGCATGATCAGTCACATGATCAGTGTATGATCATCCACGTGATCAGTGCAGGGGCAGCCATGTGATAAGTGAATGATAGCCATGTGATCAGTGCATGAACTGTCCCGAGATCAGTGCATGATCAGCCAGGTGATCAGTGCATAACAGCCACGTGATCAGTGCATAATCAGTCACGTGTTCAGTGTATGATCAGCCATGTGACCAGTGCATGGGCAGTCACGTGATCAGTGCATGATTGCCACGGAATCAGTGCATGATCAGTCACGATATCACTATATGATCAGCCACGTGATCAGTGCATGATAGCTAAGTGATGAGTGCATTTTCAATCACGTGACCAGTGTATGATCACCCACGGGATCAGTGCATGATCAGACACGTGATCAGTGCATGACAGCCACCTGATCAGTGCATCATCAGTCACATTATCAGTGCATGATCTGTCCCGTGATCAGAGTATGATATCCACGTGATCACTGAATGATCAGCCACGTGACCAGTGCATGATAGACACGTGATCAGTGCATGATCAGTTACGTCATCATTGTATGATCCGCCACGTGATCAGTGCACGTAGCAACGCATTCAGTGCATGGTCAGTCACGTGATCAGTGCATTGACAGTCAAGTGATTAGTGTCTGATAGCTACGTGACCAGTGCATGATCAGTCACGAGATCAGTGCATGATCACCACATGATCAGTGCAAGATAGCCACGTGATCAGTGCATGATCAGTTACGTGACCAGTGCATGTGCAGTCACGTGATCAGTTCGTGATCAGCCACGTGATCAGTGCATGATAGCCACGTGATCAGTGCATGATAGCCAAGTGATCAGTGCATGATCAGGTACGTGACCAGTGTATATTCAGCCACGTGATCAGTGCATGATAGCCACGTGATAAGTGCATGTTCAGTCACGTGATCAGTGCATGACCATCCACATGATCAGTGCATGCGCAGTCACGTGATCAGTGTATTAACATACGTGGTCCGTGCATGCACAGTCAAATGATTAGGATTGAAAGCCACGTGATCAGTGCATGATCAGTCACGTGATCAGTGTATGATCAGCCACTAGAACAGTTCGTGCTCAGTCACGTAATCAGGGCCTACTGAGCTGAGTGATTCCTGTCAGCTCAGCTGCTTGACAATTGCCAGCTGGGCTGCGTGATTCCTGCCTGCTCATCTGCTTGATAACTGCCAGCTGAGCTGCATGATTCTTACCTGCCCATTTGCTTGATAATTGCCAGCTGAGTTGCGTGATTCCTGCCGGCTCATCCGCTTGATAATTCCCACGTGAGTTGCGTGATTCCAGCCTGCTCATCTGCTTGACATTTGCCAGCTGAGCAGTGTGATTAATGTCTGCTCAGCTGCTTGATTATTGCCAGCTGAGCAGCATGATTCATCACAGCTGAGGTCCATGATTATTGCCTACAGACTGCCTGATTCGGGCCTGCTCAGCCCTTTGATTATTGCCTCCTGAAGCACATCATCAGTGTATGATAGCCACGTGATCAGCACATGATCACTCACATGATCAGCAGCATTCAGACACGTGATCACTGCATGCTCAGTCACGTGACCAGTAAATGATCAGCCATGTGATTAGTGCATGATCAGTCACGTGATCAGTGCATGATCAGTCACGTGATCAGTGCATGATCATCCACGTGATATGTGCATGGGGAGTCAGGTGATCAGTGAATGACAAACACGTTTTCAGAGAATGATCAATCACGTGATCAGTGTATGATCAGACTCGTGATCAGTGCATGAGAGCCAGGTGATCAGTGCATGATAGCCACCTGATCAGTGCATCATCAGACACATTATCAGTGCATGATCTGTCACGTGATCAGTGTATGATATCCAAGTGATCACTGAATGCACAGTCAGGTGATCAGTGCATGATCAGCCACCTGATCAGTGCATTATCAGTCACGTGATCAGTGCATGATCAGCCACCTGATCAGTGCATGATAGCCACGTAATCAGTGCATGATCAGTCACGTGATCAGTGCAAGATAAGTTATGTTACCAGTGCATGCCCAGTCACGTTATCAGTGCATGATAGCTACATGATCACTGCCTGATTAGCCAAGTGAGCACTGCATGATAGCCCCCTGATCAGTGAATGATAGTCACCTGATCAGTGCATAGTAGCCACGTGATCAGTGCATGATCAGTCACATGATCAGTGCATGATAGCTACGTGATCAGTACATGATCAGCAACATGAGCACTGCATGATAGCCACCTGATCAGTGAATTATAGCCACCTTATCCGTGCATAATAGCCAGATGATCAGTGCATGATCAGTCACGTGATCAGTGCATTATCAGTCACGTGATCAGTGAATGATAGCCACCTGAACAGTTCATGATATCCACCTGATTAGTGCATGATACCACGTGAGCAGTGCATGATCAGTCACGGATCAGTGCATGATCAGTCACGTGATCAGTGAATGATAGGCACCTGATCAGTGCATGATAGCCACGTGATCAGTGCATGATCAGTCCCGTGATCGGTGAATGATAGCCACTTGATCAATTCATGATAACCACGTAATCAGTGCATGATCAGTCACGTATTCAGTGCATACGCAGTCACGTGATCAGTGCATGATAGCTAAGTGATCAGTGCATGATCAGCAATGTGAGCACTGCATGATAGCATGATCAGTGAATGAGAACCACCTGATCAATGCATAATAGCCATGTGATCAGTCTATCCTCAGTCAAGTGATCAGCCACTTGATCAGTGCATGGTCAGTCACGTATCGGTGCATGATCAGTCACGTGATCAGTGAATGATAGCCACCACATCAGTGCATGAGGGCCACTTGATCAGTCCATCATCAGTCACCTGATGAGCCACATGATCAGTGCATGATAGCCACGTGATCAGTACATGATCAGTCAGGTGATCAGTGCATGATCAGCCACGTGATCAGTGCATGGGCAGTCAAGTGATTAGTTCCTGATAGCTATGTGATCAGTGCATGATCAGTCACGAGATCAGTGCGTGATCAGCCACATGATCAGTGCAAGATAGCCATGTGATCAGTGCGTGAACAGTTACGTGATCAGTGCATGCGCAGTCTCGTGATCAGTGCAGGATAGCCACGTGAACAGTGCATGATCAGTCATGTGATCAGTGCGTGATCAGTGCATGATCAGCCACGTGATCAGTGCATGATAGACACGTGATCAGTGGATGATAGCCAAGTGATCAGTGCATGATCAGTCACGTGATCAGTGCATGATCAGTCACATGATCAGTGAATGACAGCCACCTGATCAGTGCATAATAGCCACGTGATCAGTGCATGATCAGTCACGTGATCAGTGCATGATAGCTACGTGATCAGTACATGATCAGCAACGTGAGCACTGCTTGATAGCCACCTGATCCGTGAATAATAGCCACGTGATCAGTGCATGATCAGTCACGTGATCAGTGCATGATCAGCCTCGTGATGAGTGAATGATAGCCACCTGATCAGTGCATGATAGCCACGTGATCAGTGCATGATCAGTTACGGGATCAGTGGATGGGAAGTCACATCATTAGTGCAGGATCAGTCACGTGATCAGTGAATGATAGCCACCTGATAAGTGCATGATAGCCACGTAATCAGTGCCTGATCAGTCACGAAATCAGTGCGTGATCAGCCACATGATCAGTGCAAGATAGCCACGTGATCAGTGCATGATCAGTCACGTGTTCAGTGTATGATCAGCCACGTGATCAGTGCGTTATAGCCACGTGATCATTGAGTGATCAGTCTCGTGATCAGTGTATGATCATCCACGTGTTCAGTGCACGATGAGTCACGTGATCAGGGCTAGTGCAGTCTCATGACCAGTGCATGATAGTTACATGATCAGTGCATGATCTGTCACGTGAAAAGTGCATGATCAGCCACGTAATAAGTGCATGATAGCCACGTGATCAGTACATGATCAGTCAGGTGATCTGTGCATGATCAGATACGTGATGAGTGCATGGGCAGTCAAGTGACTAGTGCCTGATACCTACGTGATCAGTGCATGATCAGCCACATGATCACTGCATGATAGCCACGTGATCAGAGCATGATCAGGTACGTGACCAGTGTATATTCAGCCACGTGATCAGTGCATGATATCCACGTGATAAGTGCATGATCAGTTACGTGAACAGTGCATGACCATCCACATGATCAGTGCATGCGCAGTCACGTGATCAGTGTATTAACATACGTGGTCAGTGCTTGCACGGTCAAATGATTAGGATTGAAAGCCACGTGATCAGTGCATGATCAGTCACGTGATCAGTGTATGATCAGCCACTAGAACAGTTCGTGCTCAGTCACGTAATCAGGGCCTACTGAGCTGAGTGATTCCTGTCAGCTCAGCTGCTTGACAATTGCCAGCTGGGCTGCGTGATTCCTGCCTGCTCATCTGCTTGATAACTGCCAGCTGAGCTGCATGATTCTTACCTGCCCATTTGCTTGATAATTGCCAGCTGAGTTGCGTGATTCCTGCCGGCTCATCCGCTTGATAATTCCCACGTGAGTTGCATGATTCCAGCCTGCTCATCTGCTTGACATTTGCCAGCTGAGCAGTATGATTAATGTCTGCTCAGCTGCTTGATTATTGCCAGCTGAGCAGCATGATTCATCACAGCTGAGGTCCATGATTATTGCCTACAGACTGCCTGATTCGGGCCTGCTCAGCCCTTTGATTATTGCCTCCTGAAGCACATCATCAGTGTATGATAGCCACGTGATCAGCACATGATCACTCACATGATCAGCAGCATTCAGACACGTGATCACTGCATGCTCAGTCACGTGACCAGTAAATGATCAGCCACGTGATCAGTACATGATCAGTCAGGTGATCAGTGCATGATCAGCCAAGTGATCAGTGCATGGGCAGTCAAGTGATTAGTGCCTGATAGCTACGTGATCAGTGCATGATCAGTCACGAGATCAGTGCGTGATCAGCCATATGATCAGTGCATGATCAGTCACGTGTTCAGTGTATGATCAGCCACGTGATCAGTGCGTTATAGCCACGTGATCATTGAGTGATCAGTCTCGTGATCAGTGTATGATCATCCACGTGATCAGTGCATGATGAGTCACGTGATCAGGGCTAGTGCAGTCTCATGACCAGTGCATGATAGTTACATGATCAGTGCATGATCTGTCACGTGAAAAGTGCATGATCAGCCACGTAATAAGTGCATGATAGCTACGTGATCAGTGCATGATCAGTCACGTGATCAGTGTGTGAACGGTCACGTGTTCAGAGTATGATCAGCCACGTGATCAGTGCATTATAGCCAGGTAATCAGTGAATGAAAGCCACCTGATCAGTGAGTGATCAGTCTCGTGATCAGTGTATGATCATCCACGTGATCAGTGCATGGGCAGTCACGTGATCAGTGCATGATCAGTCACGTCATCAGTGCATGATCAGCCACGTTATCAGTGCATGATAGCCACGTGATCAGTGCATGATGAGTCACGTGATCAGTGCATGATCAGTCACATGATCAGTGTATGATCATCCACGTGATCAGTGCAGGGGCAGCCATGTGATAAGTGAATGATAGCCATGTGATCAGTGCATGAACTGTCCCGTGATCAGTGCATGATCAGCCAGGTGATCAGTGCATAACAGCCACGTGATCAGTGCATAATCAGTCACGTGTTCAGTGTATGATCAGCCACGTGACCAGTGCATGGGCAGTCACGTGATCAGTGCATGATTGCCACGGAATCAGTGCATGATCAGTCACGATATCACTATATGATCAGCCACGTGATCAGTGCATGATAGCTAAGTGATGAGTGCATTTTCAATCACGTGACCAGTGTATGATCACCCACGGGATCAGTGCATGATCAGACACGTGATCAGTGCATGATAGCCACCTGATCAGTGCATCATCAGTCACATTATCAGTGCATGATCTGTCCCGTGATCAGAGTATGATATCCACGTGATCACTGAATGATCAGCCACGTGACCAGTGCATGATAGACACGTGATCAGTGCATGATCAGTTACGTCATCATTGTATGATCCGCCACGTGATCAGTGCACGTAGCAACGCATTCAGTGCATGGTCAGTCACGTGATCAGTGCATTGACAGTCAAGTGATTAGTGCCTGATAGCTACGTGACCAGTGCATGATCAGTCACGAGATCAGTGCATGATCACCACATGATCAGTGCAAGATAGCCACGTGATCAGTGCATGATCAGTTACGTGACCAGTGCATGTGCAGTCACGTGATCAGTTCGTGATCAGCCACGTGATCAGTGCATGATAGCCACGTGATCAGTGCATGATAGCCAAGTGATCAGTGCATGATCAGGTACGTGACCAGTGTATATTCAGCCACGTGATCAGTGCATGATAGCCACGTGATAAGTGCATGTTCAGTCACGTGATCAGTGCATGACCATCCACATGATCAGTGCATGCGCAGTCACGTGATCAGTGTATTAACATACGTGGTCCGTGCATGCACAGTCAAATGATTAGGATTGAAAGCCACGTGATCAGTGCATGATCAGTCACGTGATCAGTGTATGATCAGCCACTAGAACAGTTCGTGCTCAGTCACGTAATCAGGGCCTACTGAGCTGAGTGATTCCTGTCAGCTCAGCTGCTTGACAATTGCCAGCTGGGCTGCGTGATTCCTGCCTGCTCATCTGCTTGATAACTGCCAGCTGAGCTGCATGATTCTTACCTGCCCATTTGCTTGATAATTGCCAGCTGAGTTGCGTGATTCCTGCCGGCTCATCCGCTTGATAATTCCCACGTGAGTTGCGTGATTCCAGCCTGCTCATCTGCTTGACATTTGCCAGCTGAGCAGTGTGATTAATGTCTGCTCAGCTGCTTGATTATTGCCAGCTGAGCAGCATGATTCATCACAGCTGAGGTCCATGATTATTGCCTACAGACTGCCTGATTCGGGCCTGCTCAGCCCTTTGATTATTGCCTCCTGAAGCACATCATCAGTGTATGATAGCCACGTGATCAGCACATGATCACTCACATGATCAGCAGCATTCAGACACGTGATCACTGCATGCTCAGTCACGTGACCAGTAAATGATCAGCCATGTGATTAGTGCATGATCAGTCACGTGATCAGTGCATGATCAGTCACGTGATCAGTGCATGATCATCCACGTGATATGTGCATGGGGAGTCAGGTGATCAGTGAATGACAAACACGTTTTCAGAGAATGATCAATCACGTGATCAGTGTACGATCAGACTCGTGATCAGTGCATGAGAGCCAGGTGATCAGTGCATGATAGCCACCTGATCAGTGCATCATCAGACACATTATCAGTGCATGATCTGTCACGTGATCAGTGTATGATATCCAAGTGATCACTGAATGCACAGTCAGGTGATCAGTGCATGATCAGCCACCTGATCAGTGCATTATCAGTCACGTGATCAGTGCATGATCAGCCACCTGATCAGTGCATGATAGCCACGTAATCAGTGCATGATCAGTCACGTGATCAGTGCAAGATAAGTTATGTTACCAGTGCATGCCCAGTCACGTTATCAGTGCATGATAGCTACATGATCACTGCCTGATTAGCCAAGTGAGCACTGCATGATAGCCCCCTGATCAGTGAATGATAGTCACCTGATCAGTGCATAGTAGCCACGTGATCAGTGCATGATCAGTCACATGATCAGTGCATGATAGCTACGTGATCAGTACATGATCAGCAACATGAGCACTGCATGATAGCCACCTGATCAGTGAATTATAGCCACCTTATCCGTGCATAATAGCCAGATGATCAGTGCATGATCAGTCACGTGATCAGTGCATTATCAGTCACGTGATCAGTGAATGATAGCCACCTGAACAGTTCATGATATCCACCTGATTAGTGCATGATACCACGTGAGCAGTGCATGATCAGTCACGGATCAGTGCATGATCAGTCACGTGATCAGTGAATGATAGGCACCTGATCAGTGCATGATAGCCACGTGATCAGTGCATGATCAGTCCCGTGATCGGTGAATGATAGCCACTTGATCAATTCATGATAACCACGTAATCAGTGCATGATCAGTCACGTATTCAGTGCATACGCAGTCACGTGATCAGTGCATGATAGCTAAGTGATCAGTGCATGATCAGCAATGTGCGCACTGCATGATAGCATGATCAGTGAATGAGAACCACCTGATCAATGCATAATAGCCATGTGATCAGTCTATCCTCAGTCAAGTGATCAGCCACTTGATCAGTGCATGGTCAGTCACGTATCGGTGCATGATCAGTCACGTGATCAGTGAATGATAGCCACCACATCAGTGCATGAGGGCCACTTGATCAGTCCATCATCAGTCACCTGATGAGCCACATGATCAGTGCATGATAGCCACGTGATCAGTACATGATCAGTCAGGTGATCAGTGCATGATCAGCCACGTGATCAGTGCATGGGCAGTCAAGTGATTAGTTCCTGATAGCTATGTGATCAGTGCATGATCAGTCACGAGATCAGTGCGTGATCAGCCACATGATCAGTGCAAGATAGCCATGTGATCAGTGCAGTGAACAGTTACGTGATCAGTGCATGCGCAGTCTCGTGATCAGTGCAGGATAGCCACGTGAACAGTGCATGATCAGTCACGTGATCAGTGCATGATCAGCCACGTGATCAGTGCATGATAGACACGTGATCAGTGGCATGATAGCCAAGTGATCAGTGCATGATCAGTCACGTGATCAGTGCATGATCAGTCACATGATCAGTGAATGACAGCCACCTGATCAGTGCATAATAGCCACGTGATCAGTGCATGATCAGTCACGTGATCAGTGCATGATAGCTACGTGATCAGTACATGATCAGCAACGTGAGCACTGCATGATAGCCACCTGATCACTGAATGATAGCCACCTGATCCGTGAATAATAGCCACGTGATCAGTGCATGATCAGTCACGGGATCAGTGCATGATCAGCCACGTGATGAGTGAATGATAGCCACCTGATCAGTGCATGATAGCCACGTGATCAGTGCATGATCAGTTACGGGATCAGTGGATGGGAAGTCACATCATTAGTGCAGGATCAGTCACGTGATCAGTGAATGATAGCCACCTGATAAGTGCATGATAGCCACGTAATCAGTGCCTGATCAGTCACGAAATCAGTGCGTGATCAGCCACATGATCAGTGCAAGATAGCCACGTGATCAGTGCATGATCAGTCACGTGTTCAGTGTATGATCAGCCACGTGATCAGTGCGTTATAGCCACGTGATCATTGAGTGATCAGTCTCGTGATCAGTGTATGATCATCCACGTGTTCAGTGCATGATGAGTCACGTGATCAGGGCTAGTGCAGTCTCATGACCAGTGCATGATAGTTACATGATCAGTGCATGATCTGTCACGTGAAAAGTGCATGATCAGCCACGTAATAAGTGCATGATAGCCACGTGATCAGTACATGATCAGTCAGGTGATCTGTGCATGATCAGATACGTGATGAGTGCATGGGCAGTCAAGTGACTAGTGCCTGATACCTACGTGATCAGTGCATGATCAGCCACATGATCACTGCATGATAGCCACGTGATCAGAGCATGATCAGGTACGTGACCAGGGTATATTCAGCCACGTGATCAGTGCATGATAGCCACGTGATCAGTGCATGATCAGTTACGTGACCAGTGCATGACCATCCACATGATCAGTGCATGCGCAGTCACGTGATCAGTGTATTAACATACGTGGTCAGTGCTTGCACAGTCAAATGATTAGGATTGAAAGCCACGTGATCAGTGCATGATCAGTCACGTGATCAGTGTATGATCAGCCACTAGAACAGTTCGTGCTCAGTCACGTAATCAGGGCCTACTGAGCTGAGTGATTCCTGTCAGCTCAGCTGCTTGACAATTGCCAGCTGGGCTGCGTGATTCCTGCCTGCTCATCTGCTTGATAACTGCCAGCTGAGCTGCATGATTCTTACCTGCCCATTTGCTTGATAATTGCCAGCTGAGTTGCGTGATTCCTGCCGGCTCATCCGCTTGATAATTCCCACGTGAGTTGCGTGATTCCAGCCTGCTCATCTGCTTGACATTTGCCAGCTGAGCAGTATGATTAATGTCTGCTCAGCTGCTTGATTATTGCCAGCTGAGCAGCATGATTCATCACAGCTGAGGTCCATGATTATTGCCTACAGACTGCCTGATTCGGGCCTGCTCAGCCCTTTGATTATTGCCTCCTGAAGCACATCATCAGTGTATGATAGCCACGTGATCAGCACATGATCACTCACATGATCAGCAGCATTCAGACACGTGATCACTGCATGCTCAGTCACGTGACCAGTAAATGATCAGCCACGTGATCAGTACATGATCAGTCAGGTGATCAGTGCATGATCAGCCAAGTGATCAGTGCATGGGCAGTCAAGTGATTAGTGCCTGATAGCTACGTGATCAGTGCATGATCAGTCACGAGATCAGTGCGTGATCAGCCACATGATCAGTGCATGATCAGTCACGTGTTCAGTGTATGATCAGCCACGTGATCAGTGCGTTATAGCCACGTGATCATTGAGTGATCAGTCTCGTGATCAGTGTATGATCATCCACGTGATCAGTGCATGATGAGTCACGTGATCAGGGCTAGTGCAGTCTCATGACCAGTGCATGATAGTTACATGATCAGTGCATGATCTGTCACGTGAAAAGTGCATGATCAGCCACGTAATAAGTGCATGATAGCTACGTGATCAGTGCATGATCAGTCACGTGATCAGTGTGTGAACGGTCACGTGTTCAGAGTATGATCAGCCACGTGATCAGTGCATTATAGCCAGGTAATCAGTGAATGAAAGCCACCTGATCAGTGAGTGATCAGTCTCGTGATCAGTGTATGATCATCCACGTGATCAGTGCATGGGCAGTCACGTGATCAGTGCATGATCAGTCACGTCATCAGTGCATGATCAGCCACGTTATCAGTGCATGATAGCCACGTGATCAGTGCATGATGAGTCACGTGATCAGTGCATGATCAGTCACATGATCAGTGTATGATCATCCACGTGATCAGTGCAGGGGCAGCCATGTGATAAGTGAATGATAGCCATGTGATCAGTGCATGAACTGTCCCGTGATCAGTGCATGATCAGCCAGGTGATCAGTGCATAACAGCCACGTGATCAGTGCATAATCAGTCACGTGTTCAGTGTATGATCAGCCACGTGACCAGTGCATGGGCAGTCACGTGATCAGTGCATGATTGCCACGGAATCAGTGCATGATCAGTCACGATATCACTATATGATCAGCCACGTGATCAGTGCATGATAGCTAAGTGATGAGTGCATTTTCAATCACGTGACCAGTGTATGATCACCCACGGGATCAGTGCATGATCAGACACGTGATCAGTGCATGACAGCCACCTGATCAGTGCATCATCAGTCACATTATCAGTGCATGATCTGTCCCGTGATCAGAGTATGATATCCACGTGAACACTGAATGATCAGCCACGTGACCAGTGCATGATAGACACGTGATCAGTGCATGATCAGTTACGTCATCATTGTATGATCCGCCACGTGATCAGTGCACGTAGCAACGCATTCAGTGCATGGTCAGTCACGTGATCAGTGCATTGACAGTCAAGTGATTAGTGCCTGATAGCTACGTGACCAGTGCATGATCAGTCACGAGATCAGTGCATGATCACCACATGATCAGTGCAAGATAGCCACGTGATCAGTGCATGATCAGTTACGTGACCAGTGCATGTGCAGTCACGTGATCAGTTCGTGATCAGCCACGTGATCAGTGCATGATAGCCACGTGATCAGTGCATGATAGCCAAGTGATCAGTGCATGATCAGGTACGTGACCAGTGTATATTCAGCCACGTGATCAGTGCATGATAGCCACGTGATAAGTGCATGTTCAGTCACGTGATCAGTGCATGACCATCCACATGATCAGTGCATGCGCAGTCACGTGATCAGTGTATTAACATACGTGGTCCGTGCATGCACAGTCAAATGATTAGGATTGAAAGCCACGTGATCAGTGCATGATCAGTCACGTGATCAGTGTATGATCAGCCACTAGAACAGTTCGTGCTCAGTCACGTAATCAGGGCCTACTGAGCTGAGTGATTCCTGTCAGCTCAGCTGCTTGACAATTGCCAGCTGGGCTGCGTGATTCCTGCCTGCTCATCTGCTTGATAACTGCCAGCTGAGCTGCATGATTCTTACCTGCCCATTTGCTTGATAATTGCCAGCTGAGTTGCGTGATTCCTGCCGGCTCATCCGCTTGATAATTCCCACGTGAGTTGCGTGATTCCAGCCTGCTCATCTGCTTGACATTTGCCAGCTGAGCAGTGTGATTAATGTCTGCTCAGCTGCTTGATTATTGCCAGCTGAGCAGCATGATTCATCACAGCTGAGGTCCATGATTATTGCCTACAGACTGCCTGATTCGGGCCTGCTCAGCCCTTTGATTATTGCCTCCTGAAGCACATCATCAGTGTATGATAGCCACGTGATCAGCACATGATCACTCACATGATCAGCAGCATTCAGACACGTGATCACTGCATGCTCAGTCACGTGACCAGTAAATGATCAGCCATGTGATTAGTGCATGATCAGTCACGTGATCAGTGCATGATCAGTCACGTGATCAGTGCATGATCATCCACGTGATATGTGCATGGGGAGTCAGGTGATCAGTGAATGACAAACACGTTTTCAGAGAATGATCAATCACGTGATCAGTGTACGATCAGACTCGTGATCAGTGCATGAGAGCCAGGTGATCAGTGCATGATAGCCACCTGATCAGTGCATCATCAGACACATTATCAGTGCATGATCTGTCACGTGATCAGTGTATGATATCCAAGTGATCACTGAATGCACAGTCAGGTGATCAGTGCATGATCAGCCACCTGATCAGTGCATTATCAGTCACGTGATCAGTGCATGATCAGCCACCTGATCAGTGCATGATAGCCACGTAATCAGTGCATGATCAGTCACGTGATCAGTGCAAGATAAGTTATGTTACCAGTGCATGCCCAGTCACGTTATCAGTGCATGATAGCTACATGATCACTGCCTGATTAGCCAAGTGAGCACTGCATGATAGCCCCCTGATCAGTGAATGATAGTCACCTGATCAGTGCATAGTAGCCACGTGATCAGTGCATGATCAGTCACATGATCAGTGCATGATAGCTACGTGATCAGTACATGATCAGCAACATGAGCACTGCATGATAGCCACCTGATCAGTGAATTATAGCCACCTTATCCGTGCATAATAGCCAGATGATCAGTGCATGATCAGTCACGTGATCAGTGCATTATCAGTCACGTGATCACTGAATGATAGCCACCTGAACAGTTCATGATATCCACCTGATTAGTGCATGATACCACGTGAGCAGTGCATGATCAGTCACGGATCAGTGCATGATCAGTCACGTGATCAGTGAGTGATAGGCACCTGATCAGTGCATGATAGCCACGTGATCAGTGCATGATCAGTCCCGTGATCGGTGAATGATAGCTACTTGATCAGTGCATGATAACCACGTAATCAGTGCATGATCAGTCACGTATTCAGTGCATACGCAGTCACGTGATCAGTGCATGATAGCTAAGTGATCAGTGCATGATCAGCAATGTGCGCACTGCATGATAGCATGATCAGTGAATGAGAACCACCTGATCAATGCATAATAGCCATGTGATCAGTCTATCCTCAGTCAAGTGATCAGCCACTTGATCAGTGCATGGTCAGTCACGTATCGGTGCATGATCAGTCACGTGATCAGTGAATGATAGCCACCACATCAGTGCATGAGGGCCACTTGATCAGTCCATCATCAGTCACCTGATGAGCCACATGATCAGTGCATGATAGCCACGTGATCAGTACATGATCAGTCAGGTGATCAGTGCATGATCAGCCACGTGATCAGTGCATGGGCAGTCAAGTGATTAGTTCCTGATAGCTATGTGATCAGTGCATGATCAGTCACGAGATCAGTGCGTGATCAGCCACATGATCAGTGCAAGATAGCCATGTGATCAGTGCATGAACAGTTACGTGATCAGTGCATGCGCAGTCTCGTGATCAGTGCAGGATAGCCACGTGAACAGTGCATGATCAGTCACGTGATCAGTGCATGATCAGCCACGTGATCAGTGCATGATAGACACGTGATCAGTGGATGATAGCCAAGTGATCAGTGCATGATCAGTCACGTGATCAGTGCATGATCAGTCACATGATCAGTGAATGACAGCCACCTGATCAGTGCATAATAGCCACGTGATCAGTGCATGATCAGTCACGTGATCAGTGCATGATAGCTACGTGATCAGTACATGATCAGCAACGTGAGCACTGCATGATAGCCACCTGATCCGTGAATAATAGCCACGTGATCAGTGCATGATCAGTCACGTGATCAGTGCATGATCAGCCACGTGATGAGTGAATGATAGCCACCTGATCAGTGCATGATAGCCACGTGATCAGTGCATGATCAGTTACGGGATCAGTGGATGGGAAGTCACATCATTAGTGCAGGATCAGTCACGTGATCAGTGAATGATAGCCACCTGATCAGTGCATGATAGCCACGTAATCAGTGCCTGATCAGTCACGAAATCAGTGCGTGATCAGCCACATGATCAGTGCAAGATAGCCACATGATCAGTGCATGATCAGTCACGTGTTCAGTGTATGATCAGCCACGTGATCAGTGCGTTATAGCCACGTGATCATTGAGTGATCAGTCTCGTGATCAGTGTATGATCATCCACGTGATCAGTGCATGATGAGTCACATGATCAGGGCTAGTGCAGTCTCATGACCAGTGCATGATAGTTACATGATCAGTGCATGATCTGTCACGTGAAAAGTGCATGATCAGCCACGTAATAAGTGCATGATAGCTACGTGATCAGTACATGATCAGTCAGGTGATCTGTGCATGATCAGATACGTGATGAGTGCATGGGCAGTCAAGTGACTAGTGCCTGATACCTACGTGATCAGTGCATGATCAGCCACATGATCACTGCATGATAGCCACGTGATCAGAGCATGATCAGGTACGTGACCAGGGTATATTCAGCCACGTGATCAGTGCATGATAGCCACGTGATAAGTGCATGTTCAGTCACGTGATCAGTGCATGACCATCCACATGATCAGTGCATGCGCAGTCACGTGATCAGTGTATTAACATACGTGGTCAGTGCTTGCACAGTCAAATGATTAGGATTGAAAGCCACGTGATCAGTGCATGATCAGTCACGTGATCAGTGTATGATCAGCCACTAGAACAGTTCGTGCTCAGTCACGTAATCAGGGCCTACTGAGCTGAGTGATTCCTGTCAGCTCAGCTGCTTGACAATTGCCAGCTGGGCTGCGTGATTCCTGCCTGCTCATCTGCTTGATAACTGCCAGCTGAGCTGCATGATTCTTACCTGCCCATTTGCTTGATAATTGCCAGCTGAGTTGCGTGATTCCTGCCGGCTCATCCGCTTGATAATTCCCACGTGAGTTGCGTGATTCCAGCCTGCTCATCTGCTTGACATTTGCCAGCTGAGCAGTGTGATTAATGTCTGCTCAGCTGCTTGATTATTGCCAGCTGAGCAGCATGATTCATCACAGCTGAGGTCCATGATTATTGCCTACAGACTGCCTGATTCGGGCCTGCTCAGCCCTTTGATTATTGCCTCCTGAAGCACATCATCAGTGTATGATAGCCACGTGATCAGCACATGATCACTCACATGATCAGCAGCATTCAGACACGTGATCACTGCATGCTCAGTCACGTGACCAGTAAATGATCAGCCACGTGATCAGTACATGATCAGTCAGGTGATCAGTGCATGATCAGCCAAGTGATCAGTGCATGGGCAGTCAAGTGATTAGTGCCTGATAGCTACGTGATCAGTGCATGATCAGTCACGAGATCAGTGCGTGATCAGCCACATGATCAGTGCATGATCAGTCACGTGTTCAGTGTATGATCAGCCACGTGATCAGTGCGTTATAGCCACGTGATCATTGAGTGATCAGTCTCGTGATCAGTGTATGATCATCCACGTGATCAGTGCATGATGAGTCACGTGATCAGGGCTAGTGCAGTCTCATGACCAGTGCATGATAGTTACATGATCAGTGCATGATCTGTCACGTGAAAAGTGCATGATCAGCCACGTAATAAGTGCATGATAGCTACGTGATCAGTGCATGATCAGTCACGTGATCAGTGTGTGAACGGTCACGTGTTCAGAGTATGATCAGCCACGTGATCAGTGCATTATAGCCAGGTAATCAGTGAATGAAAGCCACCTGATCAGTGAGTGATCAGTCTCGTGATCAGTGTATGATCATCCACGTGATCAGTGCATGGGCAGTCACGTGATCAGTGCATGATCAGTCACGTCATCAGTGCATGATCAGCCACGTTATCAGTGCATGATAGCCACGTGATCAGTGCATGATGAGTCACGTGATCAGTGCATGATCAGTCACATGATCAGTGTATGATCATCCACGTGATCAGTGCAGGGGCAGCCATGTGATAAGTGAATGATAGCCATGTGATCAGTGCATGAACTGTCCCGTGATCAGTGCATGATCAGCCAGGTGATCAGTGCATAACAGCCACGTGATCAGTGCATAATCAGTCACGTGTTCAGTGTATGATCAGCCACGTGACCAGTGCATGGGCAGTCACGTGATCAGTGCATGATTGCCACGGAATCAGTGCATGATCAGTCACGATATCACTATATGATCAGCCACGTGATCAGTGCATGATAGCTAAGTGATGAGTGCATTTTCAATCACGTGACCAGTGTATGATCACCCACGGGATCAGTGCATGATCAGACACGTGATCAGTGCATGATAGCCACCTGATCAGTGCATCATCAGTCACATTATCAGTGCATGATCTGTCCCGTGATCAGAGTATGATATCCACGTGATCACTGAATGATCAGCCACGTGACCAGTGCATGATAGACACGTGATAAGTGCATGATCAGTTACGTCATCATTGTATGATCCGCCACGTGATCAGTGCACGTAGCAACGCATTCAGTGCATGGTCAGTCACGTGATCAGTGCATTGACAGTCAAGTGATTAGTGTCTGATAGCTACGTGACCAGTGCATGATCAGTCACGAGATCAGTGCATGATCACCACATGATCAGTGCAAGATAGCCACGTGATCAGTGCATGATCAGTCACGTGTTCAGTGTATGATCAGCCACGTAATCAGTGCGTTATAGCCACGTGATCATTGAGTGATCAGTCTCGTGATCAGTGTATGATCATCCACGTGATCAGTGCATGATGAGTCACGTGATCAGGGCTAGTGCAGTCTCATGACCAGTGCATGATAGTTACATGATCAGTGCATGATCTGTCACGTGAAAAGTGCATGATCAGCCACGTAATAAGTGCATGATAGCCACGTGATCAGTACATGATCAGTCAGGTGATCTGTGCATGATCAGATACGTGATGAGTGCATGGGCAGTCAAGTGACTAGTGCCTGATACCTACGTGATAAGTGCATGATCAGCCACATGATCACTGCATGATAGCCACGTGATCAGAGCATGATCAGGTACGTGACCAGGGTATATTCAGCCACGTGATCAGTGCATGATAGCCACGTGATAAGTGCATGTTCAGTCACGTGATCAGTGCATGACCATCCACATGATCAGTGCATGCGCAGTCACGTGATCAGTGTATTAACATACGTGGTCAGTGCTTGCACAGTCAAATGATTAGGATTGAAAGCCACGTGATCAGTGCATGATCAGTCACGTGATCAGTGTATGATCAGCCACTAGAACAGTTCGTGCTCAGTCACGTAATCAGGGCCTACTGAGCTGAGTGATTCCTGTCAGCTCAGCTGCTTGACAATTGCCAGCTGGGCTGCGTGATTCCTGCCTGCTCATCTGCTTGATAACTGCCAGCTGAGCTGCATGATTCTTACCTGCCCATTTGCTTGATAATTGCCAGCTGAGTTGCGTGATTCCTGCCGGCTCATCCGCTTGATAATTCCCACGTGAGTTGCGTGATTCCAGCCTGCTCATCTGCTTGACATTTGCCAGCTGAGCAGTGTGATTAATGTCTGCTCAGCTGCTTGATTATTGCCAGCTGAGCAGCATGATTCATCACAGCTGAGGTCCATGATTATTGCCTACAGACTGCCTGATTCGGGCCTGCTCAGCCCTTTGATTATTGCCTCCTGAAGCACATCATCAGTGTATGATAGCCACGTGATCAGCACATGATCACTCACATGATCAGCAGCATTCAGACACGTGATCACTGCATGCTCAGTCACGTGACCAGTAAATGATCAGCCACGTGATCAGTACATGATCAGTCAGGTGATCAGTGCATGATCAGCCAAGTGATCAGTGCATGGGCAGTCAAGTGATTAGTGCCTGATAGCTACGTGATCAGTGCATGATCAGTCACGAGATCAGTGCGTGATCAGCCACATGATCAGTGCATGATCAGTCACGTGTTCAGTGTATGATCAGCCACGTGATCAGTGCGTTATAGCCACGTGATCATTGAGTGATCAGTCTCGTGATCAGTGTATGATCATCCACGTGATCAGTGCATGATGAGTCACGTGATCAGGGCTAGTGCAGTCTCATGACCAGTGCATGATAGTTACATGATCAGTGCATGATCTGTCACGTGAAAAGTGCATGATCAGCCACGTAATAAGTGCATGATAGCTACGTGATCAGTGCATGATCAGTCACGTGATCAGTGTGTGAACGGTCACGTGTTCAGAGTATGATCAGCCACGTGATCAGTGCATTATAGCCAGGTAATCAGTGAATGAAAGCCACCTGATCAGTGAGTGATCAGTCTCGTGATCAGTGTATGATCATCCACGTGATCAGTGCATGGGCAGTCACGTGATCAGTGCATGATCAGTCACGTCATCAGTGCATGATCAGCCACGTTATCAGTGCATGATAGCCACGTGATCAGTGCATGATGAGTCACGTGATCAGTGCATGATCAGTCACATGATCAGTGTATGATCATCCACGTGATCAGTGCAGGGGCAGCCATGTGATAAGTGAATGATAGCCATGTGATCAGTGCATGAACTGTCCCGAGATCAGTGCATGATCAGCCAGGTGATCAGTGCATAACAGCCACGTGATCAGTGCATAATCAGTCACGTGTTCAGTGTATGATCAGCCACGTGACCAGTGCATGGGCAGTCACGTGATCAGTGCATGATTGCCACGGAATCAGTGCATGATCAGTCACGATATCACTATATGATCAGCCACGTGATCAGTGCATGATAGCTAAGTGATGAGTGCATTTTCAATCACGTGACCAGTGTATGATCACCCACGGGATCAGTGCATGATCAGACACGTGATCAGTGCATGATAGCCACCTGATCAGTGCATCATCAGTCACATTATCAGTGCATGATCTGTCCCGTGATCAGAGTATGATATCCACGTGATCACTGAATGATCAGCCACGTGACCAGTGCATGATAGACACGTGATCAGTGCATGATCAGTTACGTCATCATTGTATGATCCGCCACGTGATCAGTGCACGTAGCAACGCATTCAGTGCATGGTCAGTCACGTGATCAGTGCATTGACAGTCAAGTGATTAGTGCCTGATAGCTACGTGACCAGTGCATGATCAGTCACGAGATCAGTGCATGATCACCACATGATCAGTGCAAGATAGCCACGTGATCAGTGCATGATCAGTTACGTGACCAGTGCATGTGCAGTCACGTGATCAGTTCGTGATCAGCCACGTGATCAGTGCATGATAGCCACGTGATCAGTGCATGATAGCCAAGTGATCAGTGCATGATCAGGTACGTGACCAGTGTATATTCAGCCACGTGATCAGTGCATGATAGCCACGTGATAAGTGCATGTTCAGTCACGTGATCAGTGCATGACCATCCACATGATCAGTGCATGCGCAGTCACGTGATCAGTGTATTAACATACGTGGTCCGTGCATGCACAGTCAAATGATTAGGATTGAAAGCCACGTGATCAGTGCATGATCAGTCACGTGATCAGTGTATGATCAGCCACTAGAACAGTTCGTGCTCAGTCACGTAATCAGGGCCTACTGAGCTGAGTGATTCCTGTCAGCTCAGCTGCTTGACAATTGCCAGCTGGGCTGCGTGATTCCTGCCTGCTCATCTGCTTGATAACTGCCAGCTGAGCTGCATGATTCTTACCTGCCCATTTGCTTGATAATTGCCAGCTGAGTTGCGTGATTCCTGCCGGCTCATCGCTTGATAATTCCCACGTGAGTTGCGTGATTCCAGCCTGCTCATCTGCTTGACATTTGCCAGCTGAGCAGTGTGATTAATGTCTGCTCAGCTGCTTGATTATTGCCAGCTGAGCAGCATGATTCATCACAGCTGAGGTCCATGATTATTGCCTACAGACTGCCTGATTCGGGCCTGCTCAGCCCTTTGATTATTGCCTCCTGAAGCACATCATCAGTGTATGATAGACACGTGATCAGCACATGATCACTCACATGATCAGCAGCATTCAGACACGTGATCACTGCATGCTCAGTCACGTGACCAGTAAATGATCAGCCATGTGATTAGTGCATGATCAGTCACGTGATCAGTGCATGATCAGTCACGTGATCAGTGCATGATCATCCACGTGATATGTGCATGGGGAGTCAGGTGATCAGTGAATGACAAACACGTTTTCAGAGAATGATCAATCACGTGATCAGTGTATGATCAGACTCGTGATCAGTGCATGAGAGCCAGGTGATCAGTGCATGATAGCCACCTGATCAGTGCATCATCAGACACATTATCAGTGCATGATCTGTCACGTGATCAGTGTATGATATCCAAGTGATCACTGAATGCACAGTCAGGTGATCAGTGCATGATCAGCCACCTGATCAGTGCATTATCAGTCACGTGATCAGTGCATGATCAGCCACCTGATCAGTGCATGATAGCCACGTAATCAGTGCATGATCAGTCACGTGATCAGTGCAAGATAAGTTATGTTACCAGTGCATGCCCAGTCACGTTATCAGTGCATGATAGCTACATGATCACTGCCTGATTAGCCAAGTGAGCACTGCATGATAGCCCCCTGATCAGTGAATGATAGTCAACTGATCAGTGCATAGTAGCCACGTGATCAGTGCATGATCAGTCACATGATCAGTGCATGATAGCTACGTGATCAGTACATGATCAGCAACATGAGCACTGCATGATAGCCACCTGATCAGTGAATTATAGCCACCTTATCCGTGCATAATAGCCAGATGATCAGTGCATGATCAGTCACGTGATCAGTGCATTATCAGTCACGTGATCACTGAATGATAGCCACCTGAACAGTTCATGATATCCACCTGATTAGTGCATGATACCACGTGAGCAGTGCATGATCAGTCACGGATCAGTGCATGATCAGTCACGTGATCAGTGAATGATAGGCCCCTGATCAGTGCATGATAGCCACGTGATCAGTGCATGATCAGTCACGAGATCAGTGCGTGATCAGCCACATGATCAGTGCAAGATAGCCATGTGATCAGTGCGTGAACAGTTACGTGATCAGTGCATGCGCAGTCTCGTGATCAGTGCAGGATAGCCACGTGAACAGTGCATGATCAGTCATGTGATCAGTGCGTGATCAGTGCATGATCAGCCACGTGATCAGTGCATGATAGACACGTGATCAGTGGATGATAGCCAAGTGATCAATGCATGATCAGTCACGTGATCAGTGCATGATCAGTCACATGATCAGTGAATGACAGCCACCTGATCAGTGCATAATAGCCACGTGATCAGTGCATGATCAGTCACGTGATCAGTGCATGATAGCTACGTGATCAGTACATGATCAGCAACGTGAGCACTGCTTGATAGCCACCTGATCCGTGAATAATAGCCACGTGATCAGTGCATGATCAGTCACGTGATCAGTGCATGATCAGCCTCGTGATGAGTGAATGATAGCCACCTGATCAGTGCATGATAGCCAGGTGATCAGTGCATGATCAGTTACGGGATCAGTGGATGGGAAGTCACATCATTAGTGCAGGATCAGTCACGTGATCAGTGAATGATAGCCACCTGATAAGTGCATGATAGCCACGTAATCAGTGCCTGATCAGTCACGAAATCAGTGCGTGATCAGCCACATGATCAGTGCAAGATAGCCACGTGATCAGTGCATGATCAGTCACGTGTTCAGTGTATGATCAGCCACGTGATCAGTGCGTTATAGCCACGTGATCATTGAGTGATCAGTCTCGTGATCAGTGTATGATCATCCACGTGATCAGTGCATGATGAGTCACGTGATCAGGGCTAGTGCAGTCTCATGACCAGTGCATGATAGTTACATGATCAGTGCATGATCTGTCACGTGAAAAGTGCATGATCAGCCACGTAATAAGTGCATGATAGCCACGTGATCAGTACATGATCAGTCAGGTGATCTGTGCATGATCAGATACGTGATGAGTGCATGGGCAGTCAAGTGACTAGTGCCTGATACCTACGTGATCAGTGCATGATCAGCCACATGATCACTGCATGATAGCCACGTGATCAGAGCATGATCAGGTACGTGACCAGGGTATATTCAGCCACGTGATCAGTGCATGATAGCCACGTGATAAGTGCATGTTCAGTCACGTGATCAGTGCATGACCATCCACATGATCAGTGCATGCGCAGTCACGTGATCAGTGTATTAACATACGTGGTCAGTGCTTGCACAGTCAAATGATTAGGATTGAAAGCCACGTGATCAGTGCATGATCAGTCACGTGATCAGTGTATGATCAGCCACTAGAACAGTTCGTGCTCAGTCACGTAATCAGGGCCTACTGAGCTGAGTGATTCCTGTCAGCTCAGCTGCTTGACAATTGCCAGCTGGGCTGCGTGATTCCTGCCTGCTCATCTGCTTGATAACTGCCAGCTGAGCTGCATGATTCTTACCTGCCCATTTGCTTGATAATTGCCAGCTGAGTTGCGTGATTCCTGCCGGCTCATCCGCTTGATAATTCCCACGTGAGTTGCGTGATTCCAGCCTGCTCATCTGCTTGACATTTGCCAGCTGAGCAGTGTGATTAATGTCTGCTCAGCTGCTTGATTATTGCCAGCTGAGCAGCATGATTCATCACAGCTGAGGTCCATGATTATTGCCTACAGACTGCCTGATTCGGGCCTGCTCAGCCCTTTGATTATTGCCTCCTGAAGCACATCATCAGTGTATGATAGCCACGTGATCAGCACATGATCACTCACATGATCAGCAGCATTCAGACACGTGATCACTGCATGCTCAGTCACGTGACCAGTAAATGATCAGCCACGTGATCAGTACATGATCAGTCAGGTGATCAGTGCATGATCAGCCAAGTGATCAGTGCATGGGCAGTCAAGTGATTAGTGCCTGATAGCTACGTGATCAGTGCATGATCAGTCACGAGATCAGTGCGTGATCAGCCATATGATCAGTGCATGATCAGTCACGTGTTCAGTGTATGATCAGCCACGTGATCAGTGCGTTATAGCCACGTGATCATTGAGTGATCAGTCTCGTGATCAGTGTATGATCATCCACGTGATCAGTGCATGATGAGTCACGTGATCAGGGCTAGTGCAGTCTCATGACCAGTGCATGATAGTTACATGATCAGTGCATGATCTGTCACGTGAAAAGTGCATGATCAGCCACGTAATAAGTGCATGATAGCTACGTGATCAGTGCATGATCAGTCACGTGATCAGTGTGTGAACAGTCACGTGTTCAGAGTGTGATCAGCCACGTGATCAGTGCATTATAGCCAGGTAATCAGTGAATGAAAGCCACCTGATCAGTGAGTGATCAGTCTCGTGATCAGTGTATGATCATCCACGTGATCAGTGCATGGGCAGTCACGTGATCAGTGCATGATCAGTCACGTCATCAGTGCATGATCAGCCACGTTATCAGTGCATGATAGCCACGTGATCAGTGCATGATGAGTCACGTGATCAGTGCATGATCAGTCACATGATCAGTGTATGATCATCCACGTGATCAGTGCAGGGGCAGCCATGTGATAAGTGAATGATAGCCATGTGATCAGTGCATGAACTATCCCGAGATCAATGCATGATAAGCCAGGTGATCAGTGCATAACAGCCACGTGATCAGTGCATAATCAGTCACGTGTTCAGTGTATGATCAGCCACGTGACCAGTGCATGGGCAGTCACGTGATCAGTGCATGATTGCCACGGAATCAGTGCATGATCAGTCACGATATCACTATATGATCAGCCACGTGATCAGTGCATGATAGCTAAGTGATGAGTGCATTTTCAATCACGTGACCAGTGTATGATCACCCACGGGATCAGTGCATGATCAGACACGTGATCAGTGCATGACAGCCACCTGATCAGTGCATCATCAGTCACATTATCAGTGCATGATCTGTCCCGTGATCAGAGTATGATATCCACGTGATCACTGAATGATCAGCCACGTGACCAGTGCATGATAGACACGTGATCAGTGCATGATCAGTTACGTCATCATTGTATGATCCGCCACGTGATCAGTGCACGTAGCAACGCATTCAGTGCATGGTCAGTCACGTGATCAGTGCATTGACAGTCAAGTGATTAGTGTCTGATAGCTACGTGACCAGTGCATGATCAGTCACGAGATCAGTGCATGATCACCACATGATCAGTGCAAGATAGCCACGTGATCAGTGCATGATCAGTCACGTGTTCAGTGTATGATCAGCCACGTAATCAGTGCGTTATAGCCACGTGATCATTGAGTGATCAGTCTCGTGATCAGTGTATGATCATCCACGTGATCAGTGCATGATGAGTCACGTGATCAGGGCTAGTGCAGTCTCATGACCAGTGCATGATAGTTACATGATCAGTGCATGATCTGTCACGTGAAAAGTGCATGATCAGCCACGTAATAAGTGCATGATAGCCACGTGATCAGTACATGATCAGTCAGGTGATCTGTGCATGATCAGATACGTGATGAGTGCATGGGCAGTCAAGTGACTAGTGCCTGATACCTACGTGATAAGTGCATGATCAGCCACATGATCACTGCATGATAGCCACGTGATCAGAGCATGATCAGGTACGTGACCAGGGTATATTCAGCCACGTGATCAGTGCATGATAGCCACGTGATAAGTGCATGTTCAGTCACGTGATCAGTGCATGACCATCCACATGATCAGTGCATGCGCAGTCACGTGATCAGTGTATTAACATACGTGGTCAGTGCTTGCACAGTCAAATGATTAGGATTGAAAGCCACGTGATCAGTGCATGATCAGTCACGTGATCAGTGTATGATCAGCCACTAGAACAGTTCGTGCTCAGTCACGTAATCAGGGCCTACTGAGCTGAGTGATTCCTGTCAGCTCAGCTGCTTGACAATTGCCAGCTGGGCTGCGTGATTCCTGCCTGCTCATCTGCTTGATAACTGCCAGCTGAGCTGCATGATTCTTACCTGCCCATTTGCTTGATAATTGCCAGCTGAGTTGCGTGATTCCTGCCGGCTCATCCGCTTGATAATTCCCACGTGAGTTGCGTGATTCCAGCCTGCTCATCTGCTTGACATTTGCCAGCTGAGCAGTGTGATTAATGTCTGCTCAGCTGCTTGATTATTGCCAGCTGAGCAGCATGATTCATCACAGCTGAGGTCCATGATTATTGCCTACAGACTGCCTGATTCGGGCCTGCTCAGCCCTTTGATTATTGCCTCCTGAAGCACATCATCAGTGTATGATAGCCACGTGATCAGCACATGATCACTCACATGATCAGCAGCATTCAGACACGTGATCACTGCATGCTCAGTCACGTGACCAGTAAATGATCAGCCACGTGATCAGTACATGATCAGTCAGGTGATCAGTGCATGATCAGCCAAGTGATCAGTGCATGGGCAGTCAAGTGATTAGTGCCTGATAGCTACGTGATCAGTGCATGATCAGTCACGAGATCAGTGCGTGATCAGCCACATGATCAGTGCATGATCAGTCACGTGTTCAGTGTATGATCAGCCACGTGATCAGTGCGTTATAGCCACGTGATCATTGAGTGATCAGTCTCGTGATCAGTGTATGATCATCCACGTGATCAGTGCATGATGAGTCACGTGATCAGGGCTAGTGCAGTCTCATGACCAGTGCATGATAGTTACATGATCAGTGCATGATCTGTCACGTGAAAAGTGCATGATCAGCCACGTAATAAGTGCATGATAGCTACGTGATCAGTGCATGATCAGTCACGTGATCAGTGTGTGAACGGTCACGTGTTCAGAGTATGATCAGCCACGTGATCAGTGCATTATAGCCAGGTAATCAGTGAATGAAAGCCACCTGATCAGTGAGTGATCAGTCTCGTGATCAGTGTATGATCATCCACGTGATCAGTGCATGGGCAGTCACGTGATCAGTGCATGATCAGTCACGTCATCAGTGCATGATCAGCCACGTTATCAGTGCATGATAGCCACGTGATCAGTGCATGATGAGTCACGTGATCAGTGCATGATCAGTCACATGATCAGTGTATGATCATCCACGTGATCAGTGCAGGGGCAGCCATGTGATAAGTGAATGATAGCCATGTGATCAGTGCATGAACTGTCCCGTGATCAGTGCATGATCAGCCAGGTGATCAGTGCATAACAGCCACGTGATCAGTGCATAATCAGTCACGTGTTCAGTGTATGATCAGCCACGTGACCAGTGCATGGGCAGTCACGTGATCAGTGCATGATTGCCACGGGATCAGTGCATGATCAGTCACGTGTCAGTGTATGATCATCCATGTGGTCAGTGTAAGGGCAGTCACGTGATCAGTGCATGATTGCCACGGGATCAGTGCATGATCAGTCACGATATCACTGTATGATCAGCCAGGTGATCAGTGCATGATAGCTAAGTGATGAGTGCATTTTCAATCACGTGACCAGTGTATGATCACCCACGGGATCAGTGCCTGATCAGACACGTGATCAGTGCATGATAGCCACCTGATCAGTGCATCATCAGTCACATTATCAGTGCATGATCTGTCCCGTGATCAGAGTATGATATCCACGTGATCACTGAATGATCAGCCACGTGACCACTGCATGATAGACACGTGATCAGTGCATGATCAGTTACGTCATCATTGTATGATCCGCCACGTGATCAGTGCACGTAGCAACGCATTCAGTGCATGGTCAGTCACGTGATCAGTGCATTGACAGTCAAGTGATTAGTGCCTGATAGCTACGTGACCAGTGCATGATCAGTCACGAGATCAGTGCATGATCAACACATGATCAGTGCAAGATAGCCACGTGATCAGTGCATGATCAGTTACGTGACCAGTGCATGCGCAGTCACGTGATCAGTGCATGATAGCCACGTGATCAGTGCATGATCAGTCACGTGATCAGTTCGTGATCAGCCACGTGATCAGTGCATGATAGCCACGTGATCAGTGCATGATAGCCAAGTGATCAGTGCATGATCAGGTACGTGACCAGTGTATATTCAGCCACGTGATCAGTGCATGATAGCCACGTGATAAGTGCATGTTCAGTCACGTGATCAGTGCATGACCATCCACATGATCAGTGCATGCGCAGTCACGTGATCAGTGTATTAACATACGTGGTCCGTGCATGCACAGTCAAATGATTAGGATTGAAAGCCACGTGATCAGTGCATGATCAGTCACGTGACCAGTGTATGATCAGCCACTAGAACAGTTCGTGCTCAGTCACGTAATCAGGGCCTACTGAGCTGAGTGATTCCTGTCAGCTCAGCTGCTTGACAATTGCCAGCTGGGCTGCGTGATTCCTGCCTGCTCATCTGCTTGATAACTGCCAGCTGAGCTGCATGATTCTTACCTGCCCATTTGCTTGATAATTGCCAGCTGAGTTGCGTGATTCCTGCCGGCTCATCCGCTTGATAATTCCCACGTGAGTTGCGTGATTCCAGCCTGCTCATCTGCTTGACATTTGCCAGCTGAGCAGTGTGATTAATGTCTGCTCAGCTGCTTGATTATTGCCAGCTGAGCAGCATGATTCATCACAGCTGAGGTCCATGATTATTGCCTACAGACTGCCTGATTCGGGCCTGCTCAGCCCTTTGATTATTGCCTCCTGAAGCACATCATCAGTGTATGGTAGCCACGTGATCAGCACATGATCATTCACATGATCAGCAGCATTCAGACACGTGATCACTGCATGCTCAGTCACGTGACCAGTAAATGATCAGCCATGTGATTAGTGCATGATCAGTCACGTGATCAGTGCATGATCAGTCACATGATCAGTGAATGACAGCCACCTGGTCAGTGCATAATAGCCACGTGATCAGTGCATGATCAGTCACGTGATCAGTGCATGATCAGCCACGTGATGAGTGAATGATAGCCACCTGATCAGTTCATGATAGCCACGTGATCAGTGCATGATCAGTTACGGGATCAGTGGATGGGCAGTCACATCATTAGTGCAGGATCAGTCACGTGATCAGTGAATGATAGCCACCTGATCAGTGCATGATAGCCACGTAATCAGTGCCTGATCAGTCACGAGATCAGTGCGTGATCAGCCACATGATCAGTGCAAGATGGCCACGTGATCAGTGCATGATCAGTTACATGATCAGTGCATGCGCAGTCTCGTGATCTGTGCAGGATAGCCACGTGATCAGTGCATGATCAGTCACGAGATCAGTGCATGATCAGCCACATGATCAGTGCAAGATAGCCACGTGATCAGTGCATGATCAGTTACGTGATTAGTGCATGCGTAGTCACGTGATCAGTGCATGATAGCCACGTGATCAGTACATGATCAGTCAGGTGATCTGTGCATGATCAGATACGTGATGAGTGCATGGGCAGTCAACTGACTAGTGCCTGATACCTACGTGATCAGTGCATGATCACTCACGTGATCAGTTCATGATCAGCCACGTGATCAGTGCATGATCAGCCACGTGATCAGTGCATGATAGCCACGTGATCAGAGCATGATCAGGTATGTGACCAGTGTATATTCAGCCACGTGATCAGTGCATGATAGCCACGTGATAAGTGCATGTTCAGTCACGTGATCAGTGCATGACCATCCACATGATCAGTGCATGCGCAGTCGCGTGATCAGTGTATTAACATACGTGGTCAGTGCTTGCACAGTCAAATGATTAGGATTGAAAGCCACGTGATCAGTGCATGATCAGTCACGTGATCAGTGTATGATCAGCCACTAGAACAGTTCGTGCTCAGTCACGTAATCAGGGCCTACTGAGCTGAGTGATTCCTGTCAGCTCAGCTGCTTGACAATTGCCAGCTGGGCTGCGTGATTCCTGCCTGCTCATCTGCTTGATAACTGCCAGCTGAGCTGCATGATTCTTACCTGCCCATTTGCTTGATAATTGCCAGCTGAGTTGCGTGATTCCTGCCGGCTCATCCGCTTGATAATTCCCACGTGAGTTGCGTGATTCCAGCCTGCTCATCTGCTTGACATTTGCCAGCTGAGCAGTGTGATTAATGTCTGCTCAGCTGCTTGATTATTGCCAGCTGAGCAGCATGATTCATCACAGCTGAGGTCCATGATTATTGCCTACAGACTGCCTGATTCGGGCCTGCTCAGCCCTTTGATTATTGCCTCCTGAAGCACATCATCAGTGTATGATAGCCACGTGATCAGCACATGATCACTCACATGATCAGCAGCATTCAGACACGTGATCACTGCATGCTCAGTCACGTGACCAGTAAATGATCAGCCATGTGATTAGTGCATGATCAGTCACGTGATCAGTGCATGATCAGTCACAGTGATCAGTGAATGGACAGTCACGTGATCAGTGCATAATAGCTACGTGATCAGTGCATGATCAGTCACGTGATCAGTGCATGATCAGCCACGTGATGAGTGAATGATAGCCACCTGATCAGTGCATGATAGCCACGTGATCAGTGCATGATCAGTTACGGGATCAGTAGATGGGCAGTCACATCATTAGTGCAGGATCAGTCACGTGATCAGTGAATGATAGCCACCTGATCAGTGCATGATAGCCACGTAATCAGTGCCTGATCAGTCACGAGATCAGTGCGTGATCAGCCACATGATCAGTGCAATATAGCCACGTGATCAGTACATGATCAGTTACATGATCAGTGCATGCCCAGTCTCGTGATCAGTGCAGGATAGCCACGTGATCAGTGCATGATCAGTCACGAGATCAGTGCATGATCAGCCACATGATCAGTGTAAGATAGCCACGTGATCAGCACATGATCAGTCACATGATCAGCAGCATTCAGACACGTGATCACTGCATGCTCAGTCACGTGACCAGTAAATGATCAGCCACGTGATCAGTACATGATCAGTCAGGTGATCAGTGCATGATCAGCCAAGTGATCAGTGCATAGGCAGTCAAGTGATTAGTGCCTGATAGCTACGTGATCAGTGCATGATCAGTCACGAGATCAGTGCGTGATCAGCCACATGATCAGTGCATGATCAGTCACGTGTTCAGTGTATGATCAGCCACGTGATCAGTGCGTTATAGCCACGTGATCATTGAGTGATCAGTCTCGTGATCAGTGTATGATCATCCACGTTATCAGTGCATGATGAGTCACGTGATCAGGGCTAGTGCAGTCTCATGACCAGTGCATGATAGTTACATGATCAGTGCATGATCTGTCACGTGAAAAGTGCATGATCAGCCACGTAATAAGTGCATGATAGCTACGTGATCAGTGCATGATCAGTCACGTGATCAGTGTGTGAATGATCACGTGTTCAGAGTATGATCAGCCACGTGATCAGTGCATTATAGCCAGGTAATCAGTGAATGAAAGCCACCTGATCAGTGAGTGATCAGTCTCGTGATCAGTGTATGATCATCCACGTGATCAGTGCATGGGCAGTCACGTGATCAGTGCATGATCAGTCACGTTATCAGTGATCAGTGCATGATCAGCCATGTTATCAGTGCATGATAGCCACGTGATCAGTGCATGATGAGTCACGTGATCAGTGCATGATCAGTCACATGATCAGTGTATGATCATCCACGTGATCAGTGCAGTGGCTGCCATGTGATAAGTGAATGATAGCCATGTGATCAGTGCATGAACTGTCCCGTGATCAGTGCATGATCAGCCAGGTGATCAGTGCATAACAGCCACGTGATCAGTGCATAATCAGTCACGTGTTCAGTGTATGATCAGCCACGTGACCAGTGCATGGGCAGTCACGTGATCAGTGCATGTGCCACGGGATCAGTGCATGATCAGTCACGTGTCAGTGTATGATCATCCATGTGGTCAGTGTAAGGGCAGTCACGTGATCAGTGCATGATTGCCACGGGATCAGTGCATGATCAGTCACGATATCACTGTATGATCAGCCAGGTGATCAGTGCATGATAGCTAAGTGATGAGTGCATTTTCAATCACGTGACCAGTGTATGATCACCCACGGGATCAGTGCCTGATCAGACACGTGATCAGTGCATGATAGCCACCTGATCAGTGCATCATCAGTCACATTATCAGTGCATGATCTGTCCCGTGATCAGAGTATGATATCCACGTGATCACTGAATGATCAGCCACGTGACCACTGCATGATAGACACGTGATCAGTGCATGATCAGTTACGTCATCATTGTATGATCCGCCACGTGATCAGTGCACGTAGCAACGCATTCAGTGCATGGTCAGTCACGTGATCAGTGCATTGACAGTCAAGTGATTAGTGCCTGATAGCTACGTGACCAGTGCATGATCAGTCACGAGATCAGTGCATGATCAACACATGATCAGTGCAAGATAGCCACGTGATCAGTGCATGATCAGTTACGTGACCAGTGCATGCGCAGTCACGTGATCAGTGCATGATAGCCACGTGATCAGTGCATGATCAGTCACGTGATCAGTTCGTGATCAGCCACGTGATCAGTGCATGATAGCCACGTGATCAGTGCATGATAGCCAAGTGATCAGTGCATGATCAGGTACGTGACCAGTGTATATTCAGCCACGTGATCAGTGCATGATAGCCACGTGATAAGTGCATGTTCAGTCACGTGATCAGTGCATGACCATCCACATGATCAGTGCATGCGCAGTCACGTGATCAGTGTATTAACATACGTGGACCGTGCATGCACAGTCAAATGATTAGGATTGAAAGCCACGTGATCAGTGCATGATCAGTCACGTGACCAGTGTATGATCAGCCACTAGAACAGTTCGTGCTCAGTCACGTAATCAGGGCCTACTGAGCTGAGTGATTCCTGTCAGCTCAGCTGCTTGACAATTGCCAGCTGGGCTGCGTGATTCCTGCCTGCTCATCTGCTTGATAACTGCCAGCTGAGCTGCATGATTCTTACCTGCCCATTTGCTTGATAATTGCCAGCTGAGTTGCGTGATTCCTGCCGGCTCATCCGCTTGATAATTCCCACGTGAGTTGCGTGATTCCAGCCTGCTCATCTGCTTGACATTTGCCAGCTGAGCAGTGTGATTAATGTCTGCTCAGCTGCTTGACTATTGCCAGCTGAGCAGCATGATTCATCACAGCTGAGGTCCATGATTATTGCCTACAGACTGCCTGATTCGGGCCTGCTCAGCCCTTTGATTATTGCCTCCTGAAGCACATCATCAGTGTATGATAGCCACGTGATCAGCACATGATCACTCACATGATCAGCAGCATTCAGACACGTGATCACTGCATGCTCAGTCACGTGACCAGTAAATGATCAGCCATGTGATTAGTGCATGATCAGTCACGTGATCAGTGCATGATCAGTCACATGATCAGTGAATGACAGCCACCTGATCAGTGCATAATAGCCACGTGATCAGTGCATGATCAGTCACGTGATCAGTGCATGATCAGCCACGTGATGAGTGAATGATAGCCACCTGATCAGTGCATGATAGCCACGTGATCAGTGCATGATCAGTTACGGGATCAGTGGATGGGCAGTCACATCATTAGTGCAGGATCAGCCACGTGATGAGTGAATGATAGCCACCTGATCAGTGCATGATAGCCACATAATCAGTGCCTGATCAGTCACGAGATCAGTGCGTGATCAGCCACATGATCAGTGCAAGATAGCCACGTGATCAGTGCATGATCAGTTACATGATCAGTGCATGCGCAGTCTCGTGATCAGTGCAGGATAGCCACGTGATCAGTGCATGATCAGTCACGAGATCAGTGCATGATCAGCCACATGATCAGTGCAAGATAGCCACGTGATCAGTGCATGATCAGTTACGTGATCAGTGCATGCGTAGTCACGTGATCAGTGCATGATAGCCACGTGATCAGTACATGATCAGTCAGGTGATCTGTGCATGATCAGATACGTGATGAGTGCATGGGCAGTCAAGTGACTAGTGCCTGATACCTACGTGATCAGTGCATGATCAGTCACGTGATCAGTTCATGATCAGCCACGTGATCAGTGCATGATCAGCCACGTGATCAGTGCATGATAGCCACGTGATCAGAGCATGATCAGGTATGTGACCAGTGTATATTCAGCCACGTGATCAGTGCATGATAGCCACGTGATAAGTGCATGTTCAGTCACGTGATCAGTTCATGACCATCCACATGATCAGTGCATGCGCAGTCACGTGATCAGTGTATTAACATACGTGGTCAGTGCTTGCACAGTCAAATGATTAGGATTGAAAGCCAAGTGATCAGTGCATGATCAGTCACGTGATCAGTGTATGATCAGCCACTTGAACAGTTCGTGCTCAGTCACGTAATCAGGGCCTACTGAGCTGAGTGATTCCTGTCAGCTCAGCTGCTTGACAATTGCCAGCTGGGCTGCGTGATTCCTGCCTGCTCATCTGCTTGATAACTGCCAGCTGAGCTGCATGATTCTTACCTGCCCATTTGCTTGATAATTGCCAGCTGAGTTGCGTGATTCCTGCCGGCTCATCCGCTTGATAATTCCCACGTGAGTTGTGTGATTCCAGCCTGCTCATCTGCTTGACATTTGCCAGCTGAGCAGTGTGATTAATGTCTGCTCAGCTGCTTGATTATTGCCAGCTGAGCAGCATGATTCATCACAGCTGAGGTCCATGATTATTGCCTACAGACTGCCTGATTCGGACATGCTCAGCCCTTTGATTATTGCCTCCTGAAGCACATCATCAGTGTAAGATAGCCACGTGATCAGCACATGATCACTCACATGATCAGCAGCATTCAGACACGTGATCACTGCATGCTCAGTCACGTGACCAGTAAATGATCAGCCACGTGATCAGTACATGATCAGTCAGGTGATCAGTGCATGATCAGCCAAGTGATCAGTGCATGGGCAGTCACGTGATTAGTGCCTGATAGCTACGTGATCAGTGCATGATCAGTCACGAGATCAGTGCGTGATCAGCCATATGATCAGTGCATGGGCAGTCACGTGATCAGTGCATGATTGCCACGGGATCAGTGCATGATCAGTCACGTGTCAGTGTATGATCATCCATGTGATCAGTGTAAGGGCAGTCACGTGATCAGTGCATGATTGCCACGGGATCAGTGCATGATGGGTCACGATATCACTGTATGATCAGCCAGGTGATCAGTGCATGATAGCTAAGTGATGAGTGCATTTTCAATCACGTGACCAGTGTATGATCACCCACGGGATCAGTGCCTGATCAGACACGTGATCAGTGCATGATAGCCACCTGATCAGTGCATCATCAGTCACATTATCAGTGCATGATCTGTCCCGTGATCAGAGTATGATATCCACGTGATCACTGAATGATCAGCCACGTGACCACTGCATGATAGACACGTGATCAGTGCATGATCAGTTACATCATCATTGTATGATCCGCCAAGTGATCAGTGCACGTAGCAACGCATTCAGTGCATGGTCAGTCACGTGATCAGTGCATTGACAGTCAAGTGATTAGTGCCTGATAGCTACGTGACCAGTGCATGATCAGTCACGAGATCAGTGCATGATCAACACATGATCAGTGCAAGATAGCCACGTGATCAGTGCATGATCAGTTACGTGACCAGTGCATGCGCAGTCACGTGATCAGTGCATGATAGCCACGTGATCAGTGCATGATCAGTCACGTGATCAGTTCGTGATCAGCCACGTGATCAGTGCATGATAGCCACGTGATCAGTGCATGATAGCCAAGTGATCAGTGCATGATCAGGTACGTGACCAGTGTATATTCAGCCACGTGATCAGTGCATGATAGCCACGTGATAAGTGCATGTTCAGTCACGTGATCAGTGCATGACCATCCACATGATCAGTGCATGCGCAGTCACGTGATCAGTGTATTAACATACGTGGTCCGTGCATGCACAGTCAAATGATTAGGATTGAAAGCCACGTGATCAGTGCATGATCAGTCACGTGACCAGTGTATGATCAGCCACTAGAACAGTTCGTGCTCAGTCACGTAATCAGGGCCTACTGAGCTGAGTGATTCCTGTCAGCTCAGCTGCTTGACAATTGCCAGCTGGGCTGCGTGATTCCTGCCTGCTCATCTGCTTGATAACTGCCAGCTGAGCTGCATGATTCTTACCTGCCCATTTGCTTGATAATTGCCAGCTGAGTTGCGTGATTCCTGCCGGCTCATCCGCTTGATAATTCCCACGTGAGTTGCGTGATTCCAGCCTGCTCATCTGCTTGACATTTGCCAGCTGAGCAGTGTGATTAATGTCTGCTCAGCTGCTTGACTATTGCCAGCTGAGCAGCATGATTCATCACAGCTGAGGTCCATGATTATTGCCTACAGACTGCCTGATTCGGGCCTGCTCAGCCCTTTGATTATTGCCTCCTGAAGCACATCATCAGTGTATGATAGCCAGGTGATCAGCACATGATCACTCACATGATCAGCAGCATTCAGACACGTGATCACTGCATGCTCAGTCACGTGACCAGTAAATGATCAGCCATGTGATTAGTGCATGATCAGTCACGTGATCAGTGCATGATCAGTCACATGATCAGTGAATGACAGCCACCTGATCAGTGCATAATAGCCACGTGATCAGTGCATGATCAGTCACGTGATCAGTGCATGATCAGCCACGTGATGAGTGAATGATAGCCACCTGATCAGTGCATGATAGCCACGTGATCAGTGCATGATCAGTTACGGGATCAGTGGATGGGCAGTCACATCATTAGTGCAGGATCAGCCACGTGATGAGTGAATGATAGCCACCTGATCAGTGCATGATAGCCACATAATCAGTGCCTGATCAGTCACGAGATCAGTGCGTGATCAGCCACATGATCAGTGCAAGATAGCCACGTGATCAGTGCATGATCAGTTACATGATCAGTGCATGCGCAGTCTCGTGATCAGTGCAGGATAGCCACGTGATCAGTGCATGATCAGTCACGAGATCAGTGCATGATCAGCCACATGATCAGTGCAAGATAGCCACGTGATCAGTGCATGATCAGTTACGTGATCAGTGCATGCGTAGTCACGTGATCAGTGCATGATAGCCACGTGATCAGTACATGATCAGTCAGGTGATCTGTGCATGATCAGATACGTGATGAGTGCATGGGCAGTCAAGTGACTAGTGCCTGATACCTACGTGATCAGTGCATGATCAGTCACGTGATCAGTTCATGATCAGCCACGTGATCAGTGCATGATCAGCCACGTGATCAGTGCATGATAGCCACGTGATCAGAGCATGATCAGGTATGTGACCAGTGTATATTCAGCCACGTGATCAGTGCATGATAGCCACGTGATAAGTGCATGTTCAGTCACGTGATCAGTTCATGACCATCCACATGATCAGTGCATGCGCAGTCACGTGATCAGTGTATTAACATACGTGGTCAGTGCTTGCACAGTCAAATGATTAGGATTGAAAGCCAAGTGATCAGTGCATGATCAGTCACGTGATCAGTGTATGATCAGCCACTTGAACAGTTCGTGCTCAGTCACGTAATCAGGGCCTACTGAGCTGAGTGATTCCTGTCAGCTCAGCTGCTTGACAATTGCCAGCTGGGCTGCGTGATTCCTGCCTGCTCATCTGCTTGATAACTGCCAGCTGAGCTGCATGATTCTTACCTGCCCATTTGCTTGATAATTGCCAGCTGAGTTGCGTGATTCCTGCCGGCTCATCCGCTTGATAATTCCCACGTGAGTTGTGTGATTCCAGCCTGCTCATCTGCTTGACATTTGCCAGCTGAGCAGTGTGATTAATGTCTGCTCAGCTGCTTGATTATTGCCAGCTGAGCAGCATGATTCATCACAGCTGAGGTCCATGATTATTGCCTACAGACTGCCTGATTCGGGCCTGCTCAGCCCTTTGATTATTGCCTCCTGAAGCACATCATCAGTGTAAGATAGCCACGTGATCAGCACATGATCACTCACATGATCAGCAGCATTCAGACACGTGATCACTGCATGCTCAGTCACGTGACCAGTAAATGATCAGCCACGTGATCAGTACATGATCAGTCAGGTGATCAGTGCATGATCAGCCAAGTGATCAGTGCATGGGCAGTCAAGTGATTAGTGCCTGATAGCTACGTGATCAGTGCATGATCAGTCACGAGATCAGTGCGTGATCAGCCACATGATCAGTGCATGATCAGTCACGTGTTCAGTGTATGATCAGCCACGTGATCAGTGCGTTATAGCCACGTGATCATTGAGTGATCAGTCTCGTGATCAGTGTATGATCATCCACGTGATCAGTGCATGATGAGTCACGTGATCAGGGCTAGTGCAGTCTCATGACCAGTGCATGATAGTTACATGATCAGTGCATGATCTGTCACGTGAAAAGTGCATGATCAGCCACGTAATAAGTGCATGATAGCTACGTGATCAGTGCATGATCAGTCACGTGATCAGTGTGTGAACGGTCACGTGTTCAGAGTATGATCAGCCACGTGATCAGTGCATTATAGCCAGGTAATCAGTGAATGAAAGCCACCTGATCAGTGAGTGATCAGTCTCGTGATCAGTGTATGATCATCCACGTGATCAGTGCATGGGCAGTCACGTGATCAGTGCATGATCAGTCACGTCATCAGTGCATGATCAGCCACGTTATCAGTGCATGATAGCCACGTGATCAGTGCATGATGAGTCACGTGATCAGTGCATGATCAGTCACATGATCAGTGTATGATCATCCACGTGATCAGTGCAGGGGCAGCCATGTGATAAGTGAATGATAGCCATGTGATCAGTGCATGAACTGTCCCGTGATCAGTGCATGATCAGCCAGGTGATCAGTGCATAACAGCCACGTGATCAGTGCATAATCAGTCACGTGTTCAGTGTATGATCAGCCACGTGACCAGTGCATGGGCAGTCACGTGATCAGTGCATGATTGCCACGGGATCAGTGCATGATCAGTCACGTGTCAGTGTATGATCATCCATGTGGTCAGTGTAAGGGCAGTCACGTGATCAGTGCATGATTGCCACGGGATCAGTGCATGATCAGTCACGATATCACTGTATGATCAGCCAGGTGATCAGTGCATGATAGCTAAGTGATGAGTGCATTTTCAATCACGTGACCAGTGTATGATCACCCACGGGATCAGTGCCTGATCAGACACGTGATCAGTGCATGATAGCCACCTGATCAGTGCATCATCAGTCACATTATCAGTGCATGATCTGTCCCGTGATCAGAGTATGATATCCACGTGATCACTGAATGATCAGCCACGTGACCACTGCATGATAGACACGTGATCAGTGCATGATCAGTTACGTCATCATTGTATGATCCGCCACGTGATCAGTGCACGTAGCAACGCATTCAGTGCATGGTCAGTCACGTGATCAGTGCATTGACAGTCAAGTGATTAGTGCCTGATAGCTACGTGACCAGTGCATGATCAGTCACGAGATCAGTGCATGATCAACACATGATCAGTGCAAGATAGCCACGTGATCAGTGCATGATCAGTTACGTGACCAGTGCATGCGCAGTCACGTGATCAGTGCATGATAGCCACGTGATCAGTGCATGATCAGTCACGTGATCAGTTCGTGATCAGCCACGTGATCAGTGCATGATAGCCACGTGATCAGTGCATGATAGCCAAGTGATCAGTGCATGATCAGGTACGTGACCAGTGTATATTCAGCCACGTGATCAGTGCATGATAGCCACGTGATAAGTGCATGTTCAGTCACGTGATCAGTGCATGACCATCCACATGATCAGTGCATGCGCAGTCACGTGATCAGTGTATTAACATACGTGGACCGTGCATGCACAGTCAAATGATTAGGATTGAAAGCCACGTGATCAGTGCATGATCAGTCACGTGACCAGTGTATGATCAGCCACTAGAACAGTTCGTGCTCAGTCACGTAATCAGGGCCTACTGAGCTGAGTGATTCCTGTCAGCTCAGCTGCTTGACAATTGCCAGCTGGGCTGCGTGATTCCTGCCTGCTCATCTGCTTGATAACTGCCAGCTGAGCTGCATGATTCTTACCTGCCCATTTGCTTGATAATTGCCAGCTGAGTTGCGTGATTCCTGCCGGCTCATCCGCTTGATAATTCCCACGTGAGTTGCGTGATTCCAGCCTGCTCATCTGCTTGACATTTGCCAGCTGAGCAGTGTGATTAATGTCTGCTCAGCTGCTTGACTATTGCCAGCTGAGCAGCATGATTCATCACAGCTGAGGTCCATGATTATTGCCTACAGACTGCCTGATTCGGGCCTGCTCAGCCCTTTGATTATTGCCTCCTGAAGCACATCATCAGTGTATGATAGCCACGTGATCAGCACATGATCACTCACATGATCAGCAGCATTCAGACACGTGATCACTGCATGCTCAGTCACGTGACCAGTAAATGATCAGCCATGTGATTAGTGCATGATCAGTCACGTGATCAGTGCATGATCAGTCACATGATCAGTGAATGACAGCCACCTGATCAGTGCATAATAGCCACGTGATCAGTGCATGATCAGTCACGTGATCAGTGCATGATCAGCCACGTGATGAGTGAATGATAGCCACCTGATCAGTGCATGATAGCCACGTGATCAGTGCATGATCAGTTACGGGATCAGTGGATGGGCAGTCACATCATTAGTGCAGGATCAGCCACGTGATGAGTGAATGATAGCCACCTGATCAGTGCATGATAGCCACATAATCAGTGCCTGATCAGTCACGAGATCAGTGCGTGATCAGCCACATGATCAGTGCAAGATAGCCACGTGATCAGTGCATGATCAGTTACATGATCAGTGCATGCGCAGTCTCGTGATCAGTGCAGGATAGCCACGTGATCAGTGCATGATCAGTCACGAGATCAGTGCATGATCAGCCACATGATCAGTGCAAGATAGCCACGTGATCAGTGCATGATCAGTTACGTGATCAGTGCATGCGTAGTCACGTGATCAGTGCATGATAGCCACGTGATCAGTACATGATCAGTCAGGTGATCTGTGCATGATCAGATACGTGATGAGTGCATGGGCAGTCAAGTGACTAGTGCCTGATACCTACGTGATCAGTGCATGATCAGTCACGTGATCAGTTCATGATCAGCCACGTGATCAGTGCATGATCAGCCACGTGATCAGTGCATGATAGCCACGTGATCAGAGCATGATCAGGTATGTGACCAGTGTATATTCAGCCACGTGATCAGTGCATGATAGCCACGTGATAAGTGCATGTTCAGTCACGTGATCAGTTCATGACCATCCACATGATCAGTGCATGCGCAGTCACGTGATCAGTGTATTAACATACGTGGTCAGTGCTTGCACAGTCAAATGATTAGGATTGAAAGCCAAGTGATCAGTGCATGATCAGTCACGTGATCAGTGTATGATCAGCCACTTGAACAGTTCGTGCTCAGTCACGTAATCAGGGCCTACTGAGCTGAGTGATTCCTGTCAGCTCAGCTGCTTGACAATTGCCAGCTGGGCTGCGTGATTCCTGCCTGCTCATCTGCTTGATAACTGCCAGCTGAGCTGCATGATTCTTACCTGCCCATTTGCTTGATAATTGCCAGCTGAGTTGCGTGATTCCTGCCGGCTCATCCGCTTGATAATTCCCACGTGAGTTGCGTGATTCCAGCCTGCTCATCTGCTTGACATTTGCCAGCTGAGCAGTGTGATTAATGTCTGCTCAGCTGCTTGACTATTGCCAGCTGAGCAGCATGATTCATCACAGCTGAGGTCCATGATTATTGCCTACAGACTGCCTGATTCGGGCCTGCTCAACCCTTTGATTATTGCCTCCTGAAGCACATCATCAGTGTAAGATAGCCACGTGATCAGCACATGATCACTCACATGATCAGCAGCATTCAGACACGTGATCACTGCATGCTCAGTCACGTGACCAGTAAATGATCAGCCATGTGATTAGTGCATGATCAGTCACGTGATCAGTGCATGATCAGTCACATGATCAGTGAATGACAGCCACCTGATCAGTGCATAATAGCCACGTGATCAGTGCATGATCAGTCACGTAATCAGTGCATGATCAGCCACGTGATGAGTGAATGATAGCCACCTGATCAGTGCATGATAGCCACGTGATCAGTGCATGATCCGTTACGGGATCACTGGATGGGCAGTCACATCATTAGTGCAGGATCAGCCACGTGATGAGTGAATGATAGCCACCTGATCAGTGCATGATAGCCACATAATCAGTGCCTGATCAGTCACGAGATCAGTGCATGATCATCCACGTGATCAGTGCATGATGAGTCACGTGATCAGGGCTAGTGCAGTCTCATGACCAGTGCATGATAGTTACATGATCAGTGCATGATCTGTCACGTGAAAAGTGCATGATCAGCCACGTAATAAGTGCATGATAGCTACGTGATCAGTGCATGATCAGTCACGTGATCAGTGTGTGAACGGTCACGTGTTCAGAGTATGATCAGCCACGTGATCAGTGCATTATAGCCAGGTAATCAGTGAATGAAAGCCACCTCATCAGTGAGTGATCAGTCTCGTGATCAGTGTATGATCATCCACGTGATCAGTGCATGGGCAGTCACGTGATCAGTGCATGATCAGTCACGTCATCAGTGCATGATCAGCCACGTTATCAGTGCATGATAGCCACGTGATCAGTGCATGATGAGTCACGTGATCAGTGCATGATCAGTCACATGATCAGTGTATGATCATCCACGTGATCAGTGCAGGGGCAGCCATGTGATCAGTGCATGATAGCCACGTGATCAGTGCATGATCAGGTACGTGACCAGTGTATATTCAGCCACGTGATCAGTGCATGATAGCCACGTGATAAGTGCATGTTCAGTCACGTGATCAGTGCATGACCATCCACATGATCAGTGCCTGCGCAGTCACGTGATCAGTGTATTAACATACGTGATCCGTGCATGCACAGTCAAATGATTAGGATTGAAAGCCACGTGATCAGTGCATGATCAGTCACGTGACCAGTGTATGATCAGCCACTAGAACAGTTCGTGCTCAGTCACGTAATCAGGGCCTACTGAGCTGAGTGATTCCTGTCAGCTCAGCTGCTTGACAATTGCCAGCTGGGCTGCGTGATTCCTGCCTGCTCATCTGCTTGATAACTGCCAGCTGAGCTGCATGATTCTTACCTGCCCATTTGCTTGATAATTGCCAGCTGAGTTGCGTGATTCCTGCCGGCTCATCCGCTTGATAATTCCCACGTGAGTTGCGTGATTCCAGCCTGCTCATCTGCTTGACATTTGCCAGCTGAGCAGTGTGATTAATGTCTGCTCAGCTGCTTGACTATTGCCAGCTGAGCAGCATGATTCATCACAGCTGAGGTCCATGATTATTGCCTACAGACTGCCTGATTCGGGCCTGCTCAGCCCTTTGATTATTGCCTCCTGAAGCACATCATCAGTGTATGATAGCCACGTGATCAGCACATGATCACTCACATGATCAGCAGCATTCAGACACGTGATCACTGCATGCTCAGTCACGTGACCAGTAAATGATCAGCCATGTGATTAGTGCATGATCAGTCACGTGATCAGTGCATGATCAGTCACATGATCAGTGAATGACAGCCACCTGATCAGTGCATAATAGCCACGTGATCAGTGCATGATCAGTCACGTGATCAGTGCATGATCAGCCACGTGATGAGTGAATGATAGCCACCTGATCAGTGCATGATAGCCACGTGATCAGTGCATGATCAGTTACGGGATCAGTGGATGGGCAGTCACATCATTAGTGCAGGATCAGCCACGTGATGAGTGAATGATAGCCACCTGATCAGTGCATGATAGCCACATAATCAGTGCCTGATCAGTCACGAGATCAGTGCGTGATCAGCCACATGATCAGTGCAAGATAGCCACGTGATCAGTGCATGATCAGTTACATGATCAGTGCATGCGCAGTCTCGTGATCAGTGCAGGATAGCCACGTGATCAGTGCATGATCAGTCACGAGATCAGTGCATGATCAGCCACATGATCAGTGCAAGATAGCCACGTGATCAGTGCATGATCAGTTACGTGATCAGTGCATGCGTAGTCACGTGATCAGTACATGATCAGTCAGGTGATCTGTGCATGATCAGATACGTGATGAGTGCATGGGCAGTCAAGTGACTAGTGCCTGATACCTACGTGATCAGTGCATGATCAGTCACGTGATCAGTTCATGATCAGCCACGTGATCAGTGCATGATCAGCCACGTGATCAGTGCATGATAGCCACGTGATCAGAGCATGATCAGGTATGTGACCAGTGTATATTCAGCCACGTGATCAGTGCATGATAGCCACGTGATAAGTGCATGTTCAGTCACGTGATCAGTTCATGACCATCCACATGATCAGTGCATGCGCAGTCACGTGATCAGTGTATTAACATACGTGGTCAGTGCTTGCACAGTCAAATGATTAGTATTGAAAGCCAAGTGATCAGTGCATGATCAGTCACGTGATCCGTGTATGATCAGCCACTTGAACAGTTCGTGCTCAGTCACGTAATCAGGGCCTACTGAGCTGAGTGATTCCTGTCAGCTCAGCTGCTTGACAATTGCCAGCTGGGCTGCGTGATTCCTGCCTGCTCATCTGCTTGATAACTGCCAGCTGAGCTGCATGATTCTTACCTGCCCATTTGCTTGATAATTGCCAGCTGAGTTGCGTGATTCCTGCCGGCTCATCCGCTTGATAATTCCCACGTGAGTTGTGTGATTCCAGCCTGCTCATCTGCTTGACATTTGCCAGCTGAGCAGTGTGATTAATGTCTGTTCAGCTGCTTGATTATTGCCAGCTGAGCAGCATGATTCATCACAGCTGAGGTCCATGATTATTGCCTACAGACTGCCTGATTCGGGCCTGCTCAGCCCTTTGATTATTGCCTCCTGAAGCACATCATCAGTGTAAGATAGCCACGTGATCAGCACATGATCACTCACATGATCAGCAGCATTCAGACACGTGATCACTGCATGCTCAGTCACGTGACCAGTAAATGATCAGCCACGTGATCAGTACATGATCAGTCAGGTGATCAGTGCATGATCAGCCAAGTGATCAGTGCATGGGCAGTCAAGTGATTAGTGCCTGATAGCTACGTGATCAGTGCATGATCAGTCACGAGATCAGTGCGTGATCAGCCACATGATCAGTGCATGATCAGTCACGTGTTCAGTGTATGATCAGCCACGTGATCAGTGCGTTATAGCCACGTGACCATTGAGTGATCAGTCTCGTGATCAGTGTATGATCATCCACGTGATCAGTGCATGATGAGTCACGTGATCAGGGCTAGTGCAGTCTCATGACCAGTGCATGATAGTTACATGATCAGTGCATGATCTGTCACGTGAAAAGTGCATGATCAGCCACGTAATAAGTGCATGATAGCTACGTGATCAGTGCATGATCAGTCACGTGATCAGTGTGTGAACGGTCACGTGTTCAGAGTATGATCAGCCACGTGATCAGTGCATTATAGCCAGGTAATCAGTGAATGAAAGCCACCTGATCAGTGAGTGATCAGTCTCGTGATCAGTGTATGATCATCCACGTGATCAGTGCATGGGCAGTCACGTGATCAGTGCATGATCAGTCACGTCATCAGTGCATGATCAGCCACGTTATCAGTGCATGATAGCCACGTGATCAGTGCATGATGAGTCACGTGATCAGTGCATGATCAGTCACATGATCAGTGTATGATCATCCACGTGATCAGTGCAGGGGCAGCCATGTGATAAGTGAATGATAGCCATGTGATCAGTGCATGAACTGTCCCGTGATCAGTGCATGATCAGCCAGGTGATCAGTGCATAACAGCCACGTGATCAGTGCATAATCAGTCACGTGTTCAGTGTATGATCAGCCACGTGACCAGTGCATGGGCAGTCACGTGATCAGTGCATGATTGCCACGGGATCAGTGCATGATCAGTCACGTGTCAGTGTATGATCATCCATGTGGTCAGTGTAAGGGCAGTCACGTGATCAGTGCATGATTGCCACGGGATCAGTGCATGATCAGTCACGATATCACTGTATGATCAGCCAGGTGATCAGTGCATGATAGCTAAGTGATGAGTGCATTTTCAATCACGTGACCAGTGTATGATCACCCACGGGATCAGTGCCTGATCAGACACGTGATCAGTGCATGATAGCCACCTGATCAGTGCATCATCAGTCACATTATCAGTGCATGATCTGTCCCGTGATCAGAGTATGATATCCACGTGATCACTGAATGATCAGCCACGTGACCACTGCATGATAGACACGTGATCAGTGCATGATCAGTTACGTCATCATTGTATGATCCGCCACGTGATCAGTGCACGTAGCAACGCATTCAGTGCATGGTCAGTCACGTGATCAGTGCATTGACAGTCAAGTGATTAGTGCCTGATAGCTACGTGACCAGTGCATGATCAGTCACGAGATCAGTGCATGATCAACACATGATCAGTGCAAGATAGCCACGTGATCAGTGCATGATCAGTTACGTGACCAGTGCATGCGCAGTCACGTGATCAGTGCATGATAGCCACGTGATCAGTGCATGATCAGTCACGTGATCAGTTCGTGATCAGCCACGTGATCAGTGCATGATAGCCACGTGATCAGTGCATGATAGCCAAGTGATCAGTGCATGATCAGGTACGTGACCAGTGTATATTCAGCCACGTGATCAGTGCATGATAGCCACGTGATAAGTGCATGTTCAGTCACGTGATCAGTGCATGACCATCCACATGATCAGTGCATGCGCAGTCACGTGATCAGTGTATTAACATACGTGGACCGTGCATGCACAGTCAAATGATTAGGATTGAAAGCCACGTGATCAGTGCATGATCAGTCACGTGACCAGTGTATGATCAGCCACTAGAACAGTTCGTGCTCAGTCACGTAATCAGGGCCTACTGAGCTGAGTGATTCCTGTCAGCTCAGCTGCTTGACAATTGCCAGCTGGGCTGCGTGATTCCTGCCTGCTCATCTGCTTGATAACTGCCAGCTGAGCTGCATGATTCTTACCTGCCCATTTGCTTGATAATTGCCAGCTGAGTTGCGTGATTCCTGCCGGCTCATCCGCTTGATAATTCCCACGTGAGTTGCGTGATTCCAGCCTGCTCATCTGCTTGACATTTGCCAGCTGAGCAGTGTGATTAATGTCTGCTCAGCTGCTTGACTATTGCCAGCTGAGCAGCATGATTCATCACAGCTGAGGTCCATGATTATTGCCTACAGACTGCCTGATTCGGGCCTGCTCAGCCCTTTGATTATTGCCTCCTGAAGCACATCATCAGTGTATGATAGCCACGTGATCAGCACATGATCACTCACATGATCAGCAGCATTCAGACACGTGATCACTGCATGCTCAGTCACGTGACCAGTAAATGATCAGCCATGTGATTAGTGCATGATCAGTCACGTGATCAGTGCATGATCAGTCACATGATCAGTGAATGACAGCCACCTGATCAGTGCATAATAGCCACGTGATCAGTGCATGATCAGTCACGTGATCAGTGCATGATCAGCCACGTGATGAGTGAATGATAGCCACCTGATCAGTGCATGATAGCCACGTGATCAGTGCATGATCAGTTACGGGATCAGTGGATGGGCAGTCACATCATTAGTGCAGGATCAGCCACGTGATGAGTGAATGATAGCCACCTGATCAGTGCATGATAGCCACATAATCAGTGCCTGATCAGTCACGAGATCAGTGCGTGATCAGCCACATGATCAGTGCAAGATAGCCACGTGATCAGTGCATGATCAGTTACATGATCAGTGCATGCGCAGTCTCGTGATCAGTGCAGGATAGCCACGTGATCAGTGCATGATCAGTCACGAGATCAGTGCATGATCAGCCACATGATCAGTGCAAGATAGCCACGTGATCAGTGCATGATCAGTTACGTGATCAGTGCATGCGTAGTCACGTGATCAGTGCATGATAGCCACGTGATCAGTACATGATCAGTCAGGTGATCTGTGCATGATCAGATACGTGATGAGTGCATGGGCAGTCAAGTGACTAGTGCCTGATACCTACGTGATCAGTGCATGATCAGTCACGTGATCAGTTCATGATCAGCCACGTGATCAGTGCATGATCAGCCACGTGATCAGTGCATGATAGCCACGTGATCAGAGCATGATCAGGTATGTGACCAGTGTATATTCAGCCAGGTGATCAGTGCATGATAGCCACGTGATAAGTGCATGTTCAGTCACGTGATCAGTTCATGACCATCCACATGATCAGTGCATGCGCAGTCACGTGATCAGTGTATTAACATACGTGGTCAGTGCTTGCACAGTCAAATGATTAGGATTGAAAGCCAAGTGATCAGTGCATGATCAGTCACGTGATCAGTGTATGATCAGCCACTTGAACAGTTCGTGCTCAGTCACGTAATCAGGGCCTACTGAGCTGAGTGATTCCTGTCAGCTCAGCTGCTTGACAATTGCCAGCTGGGCTGCGTGATTCCTGCCTGCTCATCTGCTTGATAACTGCCAGCTGAGCTGCATGATTCTTACCTGCCCATTTGCTTGATAATTGCCAGCTGAGTTGCGTGATTCCTGCCGGCTCATCCGCTTGATAATTCCCACGTGAGTTGTGTGATTCCAGCCTGCTCATCTGCTTGACATTTGCCAGCTGAGCAGTGTGATTAATGTCTGCTCAGCTGCTTGATTATTGCCAGCTGAGCAGCATGATTCATCACAGCTGAGGTCCATGATTATTGCCTACAGACTGCCTGATTCGGGCCTGCTCAGCCCTTTGATTATTGCCTCCTGAAGCACATCATCAGTGTAAGATAGCCACGTGATCAGCACATGATCACTCACATGATCAGCAGCATTCAGACACGTGATCACTGCATGCTCAGTCACGTGACCAGTAAATGATCAGCCACGTGATCAGTACATGATCAGTCAGGTGATCAGTGCATGATCAGCCAAGTGATCAGTGCATGGGCAGTCAAGTGATTAGTGCCTGATAGCTACGTGATCAGTGCATGATCAGTCACGAGATCAGTGCGTGATCAGCCACATGATCAGTGCATGATCAGTCACGTGTTCAGTGTATGATCAGCCACGTGATCAGTGCGTTATAGCCACGTGACCATTGAGTGATCAGTCTCGTGATCAGTGTATGATCATCCACGTGATCAGTGCATGATGAGTCACGTGATCAGGGCTAGTGCAGTCTCATGACCAGTGCATGATAGTTACATGATCAGTGCATGATCTGTCACGTGAAAAGTGCATGATCAGCCACGTAATAAGTGCATGATAGCTACGTGATCAGTGCATGATCAGTCACGTGATCAGTGTGTGAACGGTCACGTGTTCAGAGTATGATCAGCCACGTGATCAGTGCATTATAGCCAGGTAATCAGTGAATGAAAGCCACCTGATCAGTGAGTGATCAGTCTCGTGATCAGTGTATGATCATCCACGTGATCAGTGCATAGGCAGTCACGTGATCAGTGCATGATCAGTCACGTCATCAGTGCATGATCAGCCACGTTATCAGTGCATGATAGCCACGTGATCAGTGCATGATGAGTCACGTGATCAGTGCATGATCAGTCACATGATCAGTGTATGATCATCCACGTGATCAGTGCAGGGGCTGCCATGTGATAAGTGCATGATAGCCACGTGATCACTGCATGATCAGGTACGTGACCAGTGTATACTCAGCCACGTGATCAGTGCATGATAGCCACGTGATAAGTGCATGTTCCTTCACGTGATCAGTGCATGACCATCCACATGATCAGTGCATGCGCAGTCACGTGATCAGTGTATTAACATACGTGGTCCGTGCATGCACAGTCAATGATTAGGATTGAAAGCCACGTGATCAGTGCATGATCAGTCACGTGACCAGTGTATGATCAGCCACTAGAACAGTTCCTGCTCAGTCACGTAATCAGGGCCTACTGAGCTGAGTGATTCCTGTCAGCTCAGCTGCTTGACAATTGCCAGCTGGGCTGCGTGATTCCTGCCTGCTCATCTGCTTGATAACTGCCAGCTGAGCTGCATGATTCTTACCTTCCCATTTGCTTGATAATTGCCAGCTGAGTTGCGTGATTCCTGCCGGCTCATCCGCTTGATAATTCCCACGTGAGTTGCGTGATTCCAGCCTGCTCATCTGCTTGACATTTACCAGCTGAGCAGTGTGATTAATGTCTGCTCAGCTGCTTGACTATTGCCAGCTGAGCAGCATGATTCATCACAGCTGAGGTCCATGATTATTGCCTACAGACTGCCTGATTCGGGCCTGCTCAGCCCTTTGATTATTGCCTCCTGAAGCACATCATCAGTGTATGATAGCCACGTGATCAGCACATGATCACTCACATGATCAGCAGCATTCAGACACGTGATCACTGCATGCTCAGTCACGTGACCAGTAAATGATCAGCCATGTGATTAGTGCATGATCAGTCACGTGATCAGTGCATGATCAGTCACATGATCAGTGAATGACAGCCACCTGATCAGTGCATAATAGCCACGTGATCAGTGCATGATCAGTCACGTGATCAGTGCATGATCAGCCACGTGATGAGTGAATGATAGCCACCTGATCAGTGCATGATAGCCACGTGATCAGTGCATGATCAGTTACGGGATCAGTGGATGGGCAGTCACATCATTAGTGCAGGATCAGCCACGTGATGAGTGAATGATAGCCACCTGATCAGTGCATGATAGCCACATAATCAGTGCCTGATCAGTCACGAGATCAGTGCGTGATCAGCCACATGATCAGTGCAAGATAGCCACGTGATCAGTGCATGATCAGTTACATGATCAGTGCATGCGCAGTCTCGTGATCAGTGCAGGATAGCCACGTGATCAGTGCATGATCAGTCACGAGATCAGTGCATGATCAGCCACATGATCAGTGCAAGATAGCCACGTGATCAGTGCATGATCAGTTACGTGATCAGTGCATGCGTAGTCACGTGATCAGTGCATGATAGCCACGTGATCAGTACATGATCAGTCAGGTGATCTGTGCATGATCAGATACGTGATGAGTGCATGGGCAGTCAAGTGACTAGTGCCTGATACCTACGTGATCAGTGCATGATCAGTCACGTGATCAGTTCATGATCAGCCACGTGATCAGTGCATGATCAGCCACGTGATCAGTGCATGATAGCCACGTGATCAGAGCATGATCAGGTATGTGACCAGTGTATATTCAGCCACGTGATCAGTGCATGATAGCCACGTGATAAGTGCATGTTCAGTCACGTGATCAGTTCATGACCATCCACATGATCAGTGCATGCGCAGTCACGTGATCAGTGTATTAACATACGTGGTCAGTGCTTGCACAGTCAAATGATTAGGATTGAAAGCCAAGTGATCAGTGCATGATCAGTCACGTGATCAGTGTATGATCAGCCACTTGAACAGTTCGTGCTCAGTCACGTAATCAGGGCCTACTGAGCTGAGTGATTCCTGTCAGCTCAGCTGCTTGACAATTGCCAGCTGGGCTGCGTGATTCCTGCCTGCTCATCTGCTTGATAACTGCCAGCTGAGCTGCATGATTCTTACCTGCCCATTTGCTTGATAATTGCCAGCTGAGTTGCGTGATTCCTGCCGGCTCATCCGCTTGATAATTCCCACGTGAGTTGTGTGATTCCAGCCTGCTCATCTGCTTGACATTTGCCAGCTGAGCAGTGTGATTAATGTCTGCTCAGCTGCTTGATTATTGCCAGCTGAGCAGCATGATTCATCACAGCTGAGGTCCATGATTATTGCCTACAGACTGCCTGATTCGGGCCTGCTCAGCCCTTTGATTATTGCCTCCTGAAGCACATCATCAGTGTAAGATAGCCACGTGATCAGCACATGATCACTCACATGATCAGCAGCATTCAGACACGTGATCACTGCATGCTCAGTCACGTGACCAGTAAATGATCAGCCACGTGATCAGTACATGATCAGTCAGGTGATCAGTGCATGATCAGCCAAGTGATCAGTGCATGGGCAGTCAAGTGATTAGTGCCTGATAGCTACGTGATCAGTGCATGATCAGTCACGAGATCAGTGCGTGATCAGCCACATGATCAGTGCATGATCAGTCACGTGTTCAGTGTATGATCAGCCACGTGATCAGTGCGTTATAGCCACGTGACCATTGAGTGATCAGTCTCGTGATCAGTGTATGATCATCCACGTGATCAGTGCATGATGAGTCACGTGATCAGGGCTAGTGCAGTCTCATGACCAGTGCATGATAGTTACATGATCAGTGCATGATCTGTCACGTGAAAAGTGCATGATCAGCCACGTAATAAGTGCATGATAGCTACGTGATCAGTGCATGATCAGTCACGTGATCAGTGTGTGAACGGTCACGTGTTCAGAGTATGATCAGCCACGTGATCAGTGCATTATAGCCAGGTAATCAGTGAATGAAAGCCACCTGATCAGTGAGTGATCAGTCTCGTGATCAGTGTATGATCATCCACGTGATCAGTGCATGGGCAGTCACGTGATCAGTGCATGATCAGTCACGTCATCAGTGCATGATCAGCCACGTTATCAGTGCATGATAGCCACGTGATCAGTGCATGATGAGTCACGTGATCAGTGCATGATCAGTCACATGATCAGTGTATGATCATCCACGTGATCAGTGCAGGGGCAGCCATGTGATAAGTGAATGATAGCCATGTGATCAGTGCATGAACTGTCCCGTGATCAGTGCATGATCAGCCAGGTGATCAGTGCATAACAGCCACGTGATCAGTGCATAATCAGTCACGTGTTCAGTGTATGATCAGCCACGTGACCAGTGCATGGGCAGTCACGTGATCAGTGCATGATTGCCACGGGATCAGTGCATGATCAGTCACGTGTCAGTGTATGATCATCCATGTGGTCAGTGTAAGGGCAGTCACGTGATCAGTGCATGATTGCCACGGGATCAGTGCATGATCAGTCACGATATCACTGTATGATCAGCCAGGTGATCAGTGCATGATAGCTAAGTGATGAGTGCATTTTCAATCACGTGACCAGTGTATGATCACCCACGGGATCAGTGCCTGATCAGACACGTGATCAGTGCATGATAGCCACCTGATCAGTGCATCATCAGTCACATTATCAGTGCATGATCTGTCCCGTGATCAGAGTATGATATCCACGTGATCACTGAATGATCAGCCACGTGACCACTGCATGATAGACACGTGATCAGTGCATGATCAGTTACGTCATCATTGTATGATCCGCCACGTGATCAGTGCACGTAGCAACGCATTCAGTGCATGGTCAGTCACGTGATCAGTGCATTGACAGTCAAGTGATTAGTGCCTGATAGCTACGTGACCAGTGCATGATCAGTCACGAGATCAGTGCATGATCAACACATGATCAGTGCAAGATAGCCACGTGATCAGTGCATGATCAGTTACGTGACCAGTGCATGCGCAGTCACGTGATCAGTGCATGATAGCCACGTGATCAGTGCATGATCAGTCACGTGATCAGTTCGTGATCAGCCACGTGATCAGTGCATGATAGCCACGTGATCAGTGCATGATAGCCAAGTGATCAGTGCATGATCAGGTACGTGACCAGTGTATATTCAGCCACGTGATCAGTGCATGATAGCCACGTGATAAGTGCATGTTCAGTCACGTGATCAGTGCATGACCATCCACATGATCAGTGCATGCGCAGTCACGTGATCAGTGTATTAACATACGTGGACCGTGCATGCACAGTCAAATGATTAGGATTGAAAGCCACGTGATCAGTGCATGATCAGTCACGTGACCAGTGTATGATCAGCCACTAGAACAGTTCGTGCTCAGTCACGTAATCAGGGCCTACTGAGCTGAGTGATTCCTGTCAGCTCAGCTGCTTGACAATTGCCAGCTGGGCTGCGTGATTCCTGCCTGCTCATCTGCTTGATAACTGCCAGCTGAGCTGCATGATTCTTACCTGCCCATTTGCTTGATAATTGCCAGCTGAGTTGCGTGATTCCTGCCGGCTCATCCGCTTGATAATTCCCACGTGAGTTGCGTGATTCCAGCCTGCTCATCTGCTTGACATTTGCCAGCTGAGCAGTGTGATTAATGTCTGCTCAGCTGCTTGACTATTGCCAGCTGAGCAGCATGATTCATCACAGCTGAGGTCCATGATTATTGCCTACAGACTGCCTGATTCGGGCCTGCTCAGCCCTTTGATTATTGCCTCCTGAAGCACATCATCAGTGTATGATAGCCACGTGATCAGCACATGATCACTCACATGATCAGCAGCATTCAGACACGTGATCACTGCATGCTCAGTCACGTGACCAGTAAATGATCAGCCATGTGATTAGTGCATGATCAGTCACGTGATCAGTGCATGATCAGTCACATGATCAGTGAATGACAGCCACCTGATCAGTGCATAATAGCCACGTGATCAGTGCATGATCAGTCACGTGATCAGTGCATGATCAGCCACGTGATGAGTGAATGATAGCCACCTGATCAGTGCATGATAGCCACGTGATCAGTGCATGATCAGTTACGGGATCAGTGGATGGGCAGTCACATCATTAGTGCAGGATCAGCCACGTGATGAGTGAATGATAGCCACCTGATCAGTGCATGATAGCCACATAATCAGTGCCTGATCAGTCACGAGATCAGTGCGTGATCAGCCACATGATCAGTGCAAGATAGCCACGTGATCAGTGCATGATCAGTTACATGATCAGTGCATGCGCAGTCTCGTGATCAGTGCAGGATAGCCACGTGATCAGTGCATGATCAGTCACGAGATCAGTGCATGATCAGCCACATGATCAGTGCAAGATAGCCACGTGATCAGTGCATGATCAGTTACCTGATCAGTGCATGCGTAGTCACGTGATCAGTGCAGGATAGCCACGTGATCAGTACATGATCAGTCAGGTGGTCTGTGCATGATCAGATACGTGATGAGTGCATGGGCATTCAAGTGACTAGTGCCTGATACCTACGTGATCAGTGCATGATCAGTCACGTGATCAGTTCGTGATCAGCCACGTGATCAGTGCATGATCAGCCACGTGATCAGTGCATGATAGCCACGTGATCAGAGCATGATCAGGTATGTGACCAGTGTATATTCAGCCAGGTGATCAGTGCATGATAGCCACGTGATAAGTGCATGTTCAGTCACGTGATCAGTTCATGACCATCCACATGATCAGTGCATGCGCAGTCACGTGATCAGTGTATTAACATACGTGGTCAGTGCTTGCACAGTCAAATGATTAGGATTGAAAGCCAAGTGATCAGTGCATGATCAGTCACGTGATCAGTGTATGATCAGCCACTAGAACAGTTCGTGCTCAGTCACGTAATCAGGGCCTACTGAGCTGAGTGATTCCTGTCAGCTCAGCTGCTTGACAATTGCCAGCTGGGCTGCGTGATTCCTGCCTGCTCATCTGCTTGATAACTGCCAGCTGAGCTGCATGATTCTTACCTGCCCATTTGCTTGATAATTGCCAGCTGAGTTGCGTGATTCCTGCCGGCTCATCCGCTTGATAATTCCCACGTGAGTTGTGTGATTCCAGCCTGCTCATCTGCTTGACATTTGCCAGCTGAGCAGTGTGATTAATGTCTGCTCAGCTGCTTGATTATTGCCAGCTGAGCAGCATGATTCATCACAGCTGAGGTCCATGATTATTGCCTACAGACTGCCTGATTCGGGCCTGCTCAGCCCTTTGATTATTGCCTCCTGAAGCACATCATCAGTGTAAGATAACCACGTGATCAGCACATGATCACTCACATGATCAGCAGCATTCAGACACGTGATCACTGCATGCTCAGTCACGTGACCAGTAAATGATCAGCCACGTGATCAGTACATGATCAGTCAGGTGATCAGTGCATGATCAGCCAAGTGATCAGTGCATGGGCAGTCAAGTGATTAGTGCCTGATAGCTACGTGATCAGTGCATGATCAGTCACGAGATCAGTGCATGATCAGCCACATGATCAGTGCATGATCAGTCACGTGTTCAGTGCATGATCAGCCAAGTGATCAGTGCATGATCAGTCACGTGATCATTGCAGTGATCAGTCACGTGATCAGTGCATGATCAGCCACGTGATCAGTGCATGATAGCCACGTGATCAGTGCATGATCAGTCACGTGATCAGTGAATGATAGTCACTTGATCAGTGCATGATATCCACCTGATCAGTGCATGATAGCCACGTGATCAGTGCATGATCAGTCACGGATCAGTGCATGATCAGTCACGTGATCTGTGAATGATAGACACCTGATCAGTGCATGATAGCCACGTGATCAGTGCATGATCAGTCACGGATCAGTGCATGATCAGTCACGTGATCTGTGAATGATAGACACCTGATCAGTGCATGATAGCCACCTGATCAGTGCATGATAGCCACGTGATCAGTGCATGATCAGTCACGTGATCGGTGAATGATAGCCACTTGATCAGTGCATGATAACCACATAATCAGTGCATGATCAGTCACGTATTCAGTGCATATGCAGTCACGTGATCAGTGGATGATAGGTAAGTGATCAGTGCATGATCAGCAACGTGAGCACTGCATGATAGCCTGATCAGTGAATGAGAGCCACCTGATCAGTGCATAATAGCCACGTGATCAGTCTATCGTCAGTCAAGTGATCAGCCGCTTGATCAGTGCATGGTCAGTCACGCGATCAGTGCATGATCAGTCACGTGATGAGTGAATGATAGCCACCTCATCAGTGCATGATAGCCACGTAATCAGTCCGTCATCATTCACCTGATGAGCCACATGATCAGTGCATGATAGCCACGTGATCAGTACATGATCAGTCAGGTGATCAGTGCAGTAAAGCTACATGATCACTGAATGTTCAGCCACGTGATCAGTGAATGACAGCCACCTGATCAGTGCATAACAGCCACGTGATCAGTGCATGATCAGTCACGCGATCAGGGCATGATCAGTCACGTGATCAGTGAATGATAGCCACCTCATCAGTGCATGATAGCCACATGATCAGTCCGTCATCATTCACCTGATGAGCCACATGATCAGTGCATGATAGCCACGTGATCAGTACATGATCAGTCAGATGATCAGTGCACGATCACCCACGTGATCAGTTCATGGTCAGTCAAGTGATTAGTGCCTGATACCTACGTAATCAGTGCATGATCAGTCACGAGATCAGTGCATGATCAGCCACATGATCAGTGCAAGATAGCCACGTGATCAGTGCATCATCAGTTACGTGATCAGTGCATGCGCAGTCACGTGATCAGTGCAGGATAGCCACGTGATCAGTGCATGATCAGTCGCGTGATCAGTGCATGATCAGCCACGTGATCAGTGCATGATAGCCACGTGATCAGTGGATGATAGCCACGTGAACAGTGCATGATCAGTCACGTGATCAGTGCATGATAGCTACGTGATCAGTACACGATAGGCAACGTGAGCACTGCATGATAGCCACCTGATCCGTGCATAATAGCCACGTGATCAGTGCCTGATCAGTCATGTGATCACTGAATGATAGCCACCTGATCAGTTCATGATATCCACCTGATCAGTGCATGATCAGTGACGGATAAGTGCATCATCAGTTACGTGATCAGTGCATGCACAGTCACGTGATCAGTGCAGGATAGCCACGTGATCAGTGTATTAACATACGTGGTCAGTGCTTGCACAGTCAAATGATTAGGATTGAAAGCCACGTGATCAGTGCATGATCAGTCACGTGACCAGTGTATGATCAGCCACTAGAACAGTTCGTGCTCAGTCACGTAATCAGGGCCTACTGAGCTGAGTGATTCCTGTCAGCTCAGCTGCTTGACAATTGCCAGCTGGGCTGCGTGATTCCTGCCTGCTCATCTGCTTGATAACTGCCAGCTGAGCTGCATGATTCTTACCTGCCCATTTGCTTGATAATTGCCAGCTGAGTTGCGTGATTCCTGCCGGCTCATCCGCTTGATAATTCCCACGTGAGTTGCGTGATTCCAGCCTGCTCATCTGCTTGACATTTGCCAGCTGAGCAGTGTGATTAATGTCTGCTCAGCTGCTTGATTATTGCCAGCTGAGCAGCATGATTCATCACAGCTGAGGTCCATGATTATTGCCTACAGACTGCCTGATTCGGGCCTGCTCAGCCCTTTGATTATTGCCTCCTGAAGCACATCATCAGTGTATGATAGCCACGTGATCAGCACATGATCACTCACATGATCAGCAGCATTCAGACACGTGATCACTGCATGCTCAGTCACGTGACCAGTAAATGATCAGCCATGTGATTAGTGCATGATCAGTCACGTGATCAGTGCATGATCAGTCACGTGATCAGTGTATGATCATCCACGTGATATGTGCATGGGGAGTCACGTGATCAGTGTATGATAACCACATTATCAGAGAATGATCAATCACGTGATCAGTGTATGATCAGACTCGTGGTCAGTGCAGGATAGCCAGGTGATCAGTGCATGATAGCCACCTGATCAGTGCATCATCAGACACATTATCAGTGCATGATCTGTCACGTGATCAGTGTATGATATCCACGTGATCACTGAATGCACAGTCAGGTGATCAGTGCAGTAAAGCTACATGATCACTGAATGTTCAGCCACGTGATCAGTGAATGATAGCCACGTGATCAGTGCATGTAAGCCACGTGATCAGTGCATGATAGCCACCTGACCAGTGCATGATAGCTACATGATCAGTGCATGATCAGCCACGTATTCAGTGCATATGCAGTCACGTGATCAGTGGATGATAGGTAAGTGATCAGTGCATGATGAGCAACGTGAGCACTGCATGATAGCCTGATCAGTGAATGAGAGCCACCTGATCAGTGCATAATAGCCACGTGATCAGTCTATCGTCAGTCAAGTGATCAGCCGTTTGATCAGTGCATGATCAGTCACGGGATCAGGGCATGATCAGTCACGTGATCAGTGAATGATAGCCACCTCATCAGTGCATGATAGCCACGTGATCAGTCCGTCATCATTCACCTGATGAGCCACATGATCAGTGCATGATAGCCACGTGATCAGTACATGATCAGTCAGGTGATCAGTGCACGATCAGCCACGTGATCAGTGCATGGGCAGTCAAGTGATTAGTGCCTGATACCTACGTAATCAGTGCATGATCAGTCACGAGATCAGTGCATGATCAGCCACATGATCAGTGCAAGATAGCCACGTGATCAGTGCATCATCAGTTACGTGATCAGTGCATGCGCAGTCACGTGATCAGTGCAGGATAGCCACGTGATCAGTGCATGATCAGTCGCGTGATCAGTGCATGATCAGCCACGTGATCAGTGCATGATAGCCACGTGATCAGTGGATGATAGCCACGTGAACAGTGCATGATCAGTCACGTGATCAGTGCATGATAGCTACGTGATCAGTGCACAATAGGCAACGTGAGCACTGCATGATAGCTACCTGATCAGTGAATGATAGCCACCTGATCCGTGCATAATAGCCACGTGATCAGTGCATGATCAGTCATGTGATCACTGAAAGATAGCCACCTGATCAGTTCATGATATCCACCTGATCAGTGCATGATCAGTGACGGATAAGTGCATCATCAGTTACGTGATCAGTGCATGCACAGTCACGTGATCAGTGCAGGATAGCCACGTGATCAGTGCATGATCAGTCACGTGATCAGTGCATGATCAGCCACGTGATCAGTGCATGATAGCCACGTGATCAGTGCATGATCAGGTACGTGACCAGTGTATACTCAGCCACGTGATCAGTGCATGATAGCCACGTGATAAGTGCATGTTCAGTCACGTGATCAGTGCATGACCATTCACATGATCAGTGCATGGGCAGTCACGTGATCAGTGTATTAACATACGTGGTCAGTGCTTGCACAGTCAAATGATTAGGATTGAAAGCCAAGTGATCAGTGCATGATCAGTCACGTGATCAGTGTATGATCAGCCACTAGAACAGTTCGTGCTCAGTCACGTAATCAGGGCCTACTGAGCTGAGTGATTCCTGTCAGCTCAGCTGCTTGACAATTGCCAGCTGGGCTGCGTGATTCCTGCCTGCTCATCTGCTTGATAACTGCCAGCTGAGCTGCATGATTCTTACCTGCCCATTTGCTTGATAATTGCCAGCTGAGTTGCGTGATTCCTGCCGGCTCATCCGCTTGATAATTCCCACGTGAGTTGCGTGATTCCAGCCTGCTCATCTGCTTGACATTTGCCAGCTGAGCAGTGTGATTAATGTCTGCTCAGCTGCTTGATTATTGCCAGCTGAGCAGCATGATTCATCACAGCTGAGGTCCATGATTATTGCCTACAGACTGCCTGATTCGGGCCTGCTCAGCCCTTTGATTATTGCCTCCTGAAGCACATCATCAGTGTATGATAGCCACGTGATCAGCACATGATCACTCACATGATCAGCAGCATTCAGACACGTGATCACTGCATGCTCAGTCACGTGACCAGTAAATGATCAGCCATGTGATTAGTGCATGATCAGTCACGTGATCAGTGCATGATCAGTCACGTGATCAGTGTATGATCATACACGTGATATGTGCATGGGGAGTCACGTGATCAGTGAATGATAACCACGTTATCAGAGAATGATCAATCACGTGATCAGTGTATGATCAGACTCGTGGTCAGTGCAGGATAGCCAGGTGATCAGTGCATGATAGCCACCTGATCAGTGCATCATCAGACACATTATCAGTGCATGATCTGTCACGTGATCAGTGTATGATATCCACGTGATCACTGAATGCACAGCCAGGTGATCAGTGCAGTAAAGCTACATGATCACTGAATGTTCAGCCACGTGATCAGTGAATGACAGCCACCTGATCAGTGCATAACAGCCACGTGATCAGTGCATGATCAGTCACGTGATCAGTGCCTGATAGCTACGTGATCAGTACATGATCAGCAACGTGAGCACTGCATGATAGCCACCTGATCAGTGAATGATAGCCACCTGATCAGTTCATGATATCCACCTGATCAGTGCATGATAGCCACGTGATCAGTGCATGATCAGTCACAGATCAGTGCATGATCAGGCACGTGATCTGTGAATGATAGACACCTGATCAGTGCATGATAGCCACCTGATCAGTGCATGATAGCCACGTGATCAGTGCATGATCAGTCACGTGATCGGTGAATGATAGCCACTTGATCAGTGCATGATAACCACATAATCAGTGCATGATCAGTCACGTATTCAGTGCATATGCAGTCACGTGATCAGTGGATGATAGGTAAGTGATCAGTGCATGATCAGCAACGTGAGCACTGCATGATAGCCTGATCAGTGAATGAGAGCCACCTGATCAGTGCATAATAGCCACGTGATCAGTCTATCGTCAGTCAAGTGATCAGCCGCTTGTTCAGTGCATGATCAGTCACGCGATCAGTGCATGATCAGTCACGTGATCAGTGAATGATAGCCACCTCATCAGTGCATGATAGCCACGTGATCAGTCCGTCATCATTCACCTGATGAGCCACATGAACAGTGCATGATAGCCACGTGATCAGTACATGATCAGTCAGGTGATCAGTGCATGATCAGCCACGTGATCAGTGCATGGGCAGTCAAGTGATTAGTGCCTGATACCTACGTAATCAGTGCATGATCAGTCACGAGATCAGTGCATGATCAGCCACATGATCAGTGCAAGATAGCCACGTGATCAGTGCATCATCACTTACGTGATCAGTGCATGCGCAGTCACGTGATCAGTGCAGGATAGCCACGTGATCAGTGCATGATCAGTCGCGTGATCAGTGCATGATCAGCCACGTGATCAGTGCGTGATAGCCACGTGATCAGTGGATGATAGCCACGTGATCAGTGCATGATCAGTCGCGTGATCAGTGCATGATCAGCCACGTGATCAGTGCGTGATAGCCACGTGATCAGTGGGTGATAGCCACGTGAACAGTGCATGATCAGTCACGTGATCAGTGCATGATAGCTACGTGATCAGTACACGATAGGCAACGTGAGCACTGCATGATAGCCACCTGATCAGTGAATGATAGCCACCTGATCCGTGCATAATAGCCACGTGATCAGTGCATGATCAGTCATGTGATCACTGAATGATAGCCACCTGATCAGTTCATGATATCCACCTGATCAGTGCATGATCAGTGACGGATAAGTGCATCATCAGTTACGTGATCAGTGCATGCACAGTCACGTGATCAGTGCAGGATAGCCACGTGATCAGTGCATGATCAGTCACGTGATCAGTGCATGATCAGCCACGTGATCAGTGCATGATAGCCACGTGATCAGTGCATGATCAGGTACGTGACCAGTGTATACTCAGCCACGTGATCAGTGCATGATAGCCACGTGATAAGTGCATGTTCAGTCACGTGATCAGTGCATGACCATTCACATGATCAGTGCATGGGCAGTCACGTGATCAGTGTATTAACATACGTGGTCCGTGCATGCACAGTCAAATGATTAGGATTGAAAGCCACGTGATCAGTGCATGATCAGTCACGTGATCAGTGTATGATCAGCCACTAGAACAGTTCGTGCTCAGTCACGTAATCAGGGCCTACTGAGCTGAGTGATTCCTGTCAGCTCAGCTGCTTGACAATTGCCAGCTGGGCTGCGTGATTCCTGCCTGCTCATCTGCTTGATAACTGCCAGCTGAGCTGCATGATTCTTACCTGCCCATTTGCTTGATAATTGCCAGCTGAGTTGCGTGATTCCTGCCGGCTCATCCGCTTGATAATTCCCACGTGAGTTGCGTGATTCCAGCCTGCTCATCTGCTTGACATTTGCCAGCTGAGCAGTGTGATTAATGTCTGCTCAGCTGCTTGATTATTGCCAGCTGAGCAGCATGATTCATCACAGCTGAGGTCCATGATTATTGCCTACAGACTGCCTGATTCGGGCCTGCTCAGCCCTTTGATTATTGCCTCCTGAAGCACATCATCAGTGTATGATAGCCACGTGATCAGCACATGATCACTCACATGATCAGCAGCATTCAGACACGTGATCACTGCATGCTCAGTCACGTGACCAGTAAATGATCAGCCATGTGATTAGTGCATGATCAGTCACGTGATCAGTGCATGATCAGTCACGTGATCAGTGTATGATCATACACGTGATATGTGCATGGGGAGTCACGTGATCAGTGAATGATAACCACGTTATCAGAGAATGATCAATCACGTGATCAGTGTATGATCAGACTCGTGGTCAGTGCAGGATAGCCAGGTGATCAGTGCATGATAGCCACCTGATCAGTGCATCATCAGACACATTATCAGTGCATGATCTGTCACGTGATCAGTGTATGATATCCACGTGATCACTGAATGCACAGTCAGGTGATCAGTGCAGTAAAGCTACATGATCACTGAATGTTCAGCCACGTGATCAGTGAATGATAGCCACGTGATCAGTGCATGAAAGCCACGTGATCAGTGCATGATAGCCACCTGATCAGTGCATGATAGCTACATGATCAGTGCATGATCAGCCACGTGATCAGTGCAAGATAGCCACGTGATCAGTGCATGATAGACACCTGATCAGTGCATGATCAGACACATTATCAGTGCATGATCCGTTACGTGATCAGTGCATGCGCAGTCAGGTGATCCGGGCATGATAGCCACGTGATTAGTACATGATCATTCACATGATCAGTACATGATCAGCCACGTGACCAGTGAATGATAGCCACCTGATCAGAGCATGATAGCCCCGTGATCAGTGCATGATCAGTCACGTGATCAGTGCATGATAGCCACCTGATCAGTGCCTGATAGCCACGTAATCAGTGCATGATCAGTCACGTGATCAGTGCAAGATCAGTTACGTTTCCAGTGCATGCCCAGTCACGTTATCAGTGCATGATAGCTACATGATCAGTGCATGATTAGCCACGTGAGCACTGCATGATAGCCCCCTGATCAGTGAATGATAGCCACCTGATCAGTGCATAATAGCCACGTGATCAGTGCATGATCAGTCACGTGATCAGTGCATGATAGCTACGTGATCAGTACATGATCAGCTACGTGAGCACTGCATGATAGCCACCTGATCAGTGAATGATAGCCACCTGATCCGTGCATAATAGCCACGTAATCCGTGCATGATCAGTCACGTGATCAGTGCATGATCAATCACGTGATCAGTGAATGATAACCACCTGATCAGTTTATGATATCCACCTGATCAGTGCATGATAGCCACGTGATCAGTGCATGATAGCTACGTGATCAGTACATGATCAGCAACGTGAGCACTGCATGATAGCCACCTGTTCAGTGAATGATAGCCACCTGATCAGTGCAAGATAGCCACGTGATTAGTGCATGATCAGTCACGGATTAATGCATGATCAGTCACATGATCAGTGCATGATCAGTCACATGATCAGTGAATGACAGCCACCTGATCAGTGCATAATAGCCTCGTGATCAGTGCATGATCAGTCACGTGATCAGTGCCTGATAGCTACGTGATCAGTACATGATCAGCAACGTGAGCACTGCATGATAGCCACCTGATCAGTGAATGATAGCCACCTGATCAGTTCATGATATCCACCTGATCAGTGCATGATAGCCACGTGATCAGTGCATCATCAGACACATTATCAGTGCATGATCTGTCACGTGATCAGTGTATGATATCCACGTGATCACTGAATGCACAGTCAGGTGATCAGTGCAGTAAAGCTACATGATCACTGAATGTTCAGCCACGTGATCAGTGAATGATAGCCACGTGATCAGTGCATGTAAGCCACGTGATCAGTGCATGATAGCCACCTGACCAGTGCATGATAGCTACATGATCAGTGCATGATCAGCCACGTATTCAGTGCATATGCAGTCACGTGATCAGTGGATGATAGGTAAGTGATCAGTGCATGATGAGCAACGTGAGCACTGCATGATAGCCTGATCAGTGAATGAGAGCCACCTGATCAGTGCATAATAGCCACGTGATCAGTCTATCGTCAGTCAAGTGATCAGCCGTTTGATCAGTGCATGATCAGTCACGGGATCAGGGCATGATCAGTCACGTGATCAGTGAATGATAGCCACCTCATCAGTGCATGATAGCCACGTGATCAGTCCGTCATCATTCACCTGATGAGCCACATGATCAGTGCATGATAGCCACGTGATCAGTACATGATCAGTCAGATGATCAGTGCACGATCACCCACGTGATCAGTTCATGGTCAGTCAAGTGATTAGTGCCTGATACCTACGTAATCAGTGCATGATCAGTCACGAGATCAGTGCATGATCAGCCACATGATCAGTGCAAGATAGCCACGTGATCAGTGCATCATCAGTTACGTGATCAGTGCATGCGCAGTCACGTGATCAGTGCAGGATAGCCACGTGATCAGTGCATGATCAGTCGCGTGATCAGTGCATGATCAGCCACGTGATCAGTGCATGATAGCCACGTGATCAGTGGATGATAGCCACGTGAACAGTGCATGATCAGTCACGTGATCAGTGCATGATAGCTACGTGATCAGTACACGATAGGCAACGTGAGCACTGCATGATAGCCACCTGATCCGTGCATAATAGCCACGTGATCAGTGCCTGATCAGTCATGTGATCACTGAATGATAGCCACCTGATCAGTTCATGATATCCACCTGATCAGTGCATGATCAGTGACGGATAAGTGCATCATCAGTTACGTGATCAGTGCATGCACAGTCACGTGATCAGTGCAGGATAGCCACGTGATCAGTGCATGATCAGTCACGTGATCAGTGCATGATCAGCCACGTGATAAGTGCATGATAGCCACGTGATCAGTGCATGATCAGGTTCGTGACCAGTGTATGATCAGCCACTAGAACAGTTCGTGCTCAGTCACGTAATCAGGGCCTACTGAGCTGAGTGATTCCTGTCAGCTCAGCTGCTTGACAATTGCCAGCTGGGCTGCGTGATTCCTGCCTGCTCATCTGCTTGATAACTGCCAGCTGAGCTGCATGATTCTTACCTGCCCATTTGCTTGATAATTGCCAGCTGAGTTGCGTGATTCCTGCCGGCTCATCCGCTTGATAATTCCCACGTGAGTTGCGTGATTCCAGCCTGCTCATCTGCTTGACATTTGCCAGCTGAGCAGTGTGATTAATGTCTGCTCAGCTGCTTGATTATTGCCAGCTGAGCAGCATGATTCATCACAGCTGAGGTCCATGATTATTGCCTACAGACTGCCTGATTCGGGCCTGCTCAGCCCTTTGATTATTGCCTCCTGAAGCACATCATCAGTGTATGATAGCCACGTGATCAGCACATGATCACTCACATGATCAGCAGCATTCAGACACGTGATCACTGCATGCTCAGTCACGTGACCAGTAAATGATCAGCCATGTGATTAGTGCATGATCAGTCACGTGATCAGTGCATGATCAGTCACGTGATCAGTGTATGATCATACACGTGATATGTGCATGGGGAGTCACGTGATCAGTGAATGATAACCACGTTATCAGAGAATGATCAATCACGTGATCAGTGTATGATCAGACTCGTGGTCAGTGCAGGATAGCCAGGTGATCAGTGCATGATAGCCACCTGATCAGTGCATCATCAGACACATTATCAGTGCATGATCTGTCACGTGATCAGTGTATGATATCCACGTGATCACTGAATGCACAGTCAGGTGATCAGTGCAGTAAAGCTACATGATCACTGAATGTTCAGCCACGTGATCAGTGAATGATAGCCACGTGATCAGTGCATGGAAGCCACGTGATCAGTGCATGATAGCCACCTGACCAGTGCATGATAGCTACATGATCAGTGCATGATCAGCCACGTATTCAGTGCATATGCAGTCACGTGATCAGTGGATGATAGGTAAGTGATCAGTGCATGATGAGCAACGTGAGCACTGCATGATAGCCTGATCAGTGAATGAGAGCCACCTGATCAGTGCATAATAGCCACGTGATCAGTCTATCGTCAGTCAAGTGATCAGCCGTTTGATCAGTGCATGATCAGTCACGGGATCAGGGCATGATCAGTCACGTGATCAGTGAATGATAGCCACCTCATCAGTGCATGATAGCCACGTAATCAGTCCGTCATCATTCACCTGATGAGCCACATGATCAGTGCATGATAGCCACGTGATCAGTACATGATCAGTCAGGTGATCAGTGCACGATCAGCCACGTGATCAGTGCATGGGCAGTCAAGTGATTAGTGCCTGATACCTACGTAATCAGTGCATGATCAGTCACGAGATCAGTGCATGATCAGCCACATGATCAGTGCAAGATAGCCACGTGATCAGTGCATCATCAGTTACGTGATCAGTGCATGCGCAGTCACGTGATCAGTGCAGGATAGCCACGTGATCAGTGCATGATCAGTCGCGTGATCAGTGCATGATCAGCCACGTGATCAGTGCATGATAGCCACGTGATCAGTGGATGATAGCCACGGGAACAGTGCATGATCAGTCACGTGATCAGTGCATGATAGCTACGTGATCAGTACACGATAGGCAACGTGAGCACTGCATGATAGCCACCTGATCAGTGAATGATAGCCACCTGATCCGTGCATAATAGCCACGTGATCAGTGCATGATCAGTCATGTGATCACTGAAAGATAGCCACCTGATCAGTTCATGATATCCACCTGATCAGTGCATGATCAGTGACGGATAAGTGCATCATCAGTTACGTGATCAGTGCATGCACAGTCACGTGATCAGTGCAGGATAGCCACGTGATCAGTGCATGATCAGTCACGTGATCAGTGCATGATCAGCCACGTGATCAGTGCATGATAGCCACGTGATCAGTGCATGATCAGGTACGTGACCAGTGTATACTCAGCCACGTGATCAGTGCATGATAGCCACGTGATAAGTGCATGTTCAGTCACGTGATCAGTGCATGACCATTCACATGATCAGTGCATGGGCAGTCACGTGATCAGTGTATTAACATACGTGGTCCGTGCATGCACAGTCAAATGATTAGGATTGAAAGCCACGTGATCAGTGCATGATCAGTCACGTGATCAGTGTATGATCAGCCACTAGAACAGTTCGTGCTCAGTCACGTAATCAGGGCCTACTGAGCTGAGTGATTCCTGTCAGCTCAGCTGCTTGACAATTGCCAGCTGGGCTGCGTGATTCCTGCCTGCTCATCTGCTTGATAACTGCCAGCTGAGCTGCATGATTCTTACCTGCCCATTTGCTTGATAATTGCCAGCTGAGTTGCGTGATTCCTGCCGGCTCATCCGCTTGATAATTCCCACGTGAGTTGCGTGATTCCAGCCTGCTCATCTGCTTGACATTTGCCAGCTGAGCAGTGTGATTAATGTCTGCTCAGCTGCTTGATTATTGCCAGCTGAGCAGCATGATTCATCACAGCTGAGGTCCATGATTATTGCCTACAGACTGCCTGATTCGGGCCTGCTCAGCCCTTTGATTATTGCCTCCTGAAGCACATCATCAGTGTATGATAGCCACGTGATCAGCACATGATCACTCACATGATCAGCAGCATTCAGACACGTGATCACTGCATGCTCAGTCACGTGACCAGTAAATGATCAGCCATGTGATTAGTGCATGATCAGTCACGTGATCAGTGCATGATCAGTCACGTGATCAGTGTATGATCATACACGTGATATGTGCATGGGGAGTCACGTGATCAGTGAATGATAACCACGTTATCAGAGAATGATCAATCACGTGATCAGTGTATGATCAGACTCGTGGTCAGTGCAGGATAGCCAGGTGATCAGTGCATGATAGCCACCTGATCAGTGCATCATCAGACACATTATCAGTGCATGATCTGTCACGTGATCAGTGTATGATATCCACGTGATCACTGAATGCACAGTCAGGTGATCAGTGCAGTAAAGCTACATGATCACTGAATGTTCAGCCACGTGATCAGTGAATGACAGCCACCTGATCAGTGCATAACAGCCACGTGATCAGTGCATGATCAGTCACGTGATCAGTGCCTGATAGCTACGTGATCAGTACATGATCAGCAACGTGAGCACTGCATGATAGCCACCTGATCAGTGAATGATAGCCACCTGATCAGTTCATGATATCCACCTGATCAGTGCATGATAGCCACGTGATCAGTGCATGATCAGTCACGGATCAGTGCATGATCAGTCACGTGATCTGTGAATGATAGACACCTGATCAGTGCATGATAGCCACCTGATCAGTGCATGATAGCCACGTGATCAGTGCATGATCAGTCACGTGATCGGTGAATGATAGCCACTTGATCAGTGCATGATAAGCACATAATCAGTGCATGATCAGTCACGTATTCAGTGCATATGCAGTCACGTGATCAGTGGATGATAGGTAAGTGATCAGTGCATGATCAGCAACGTGAGCACTGCATGATAGCCTGATCAGTGAATGAGAGCCACCTGATCAGTGCATAATAGCCACGTGATCAGTCTATCGTCAGTCAAGTGATCAGCCGCTTGATCAGTGCATGATCAGTCACGCGATCAGTGCATGATCAGTCACGTGATCAGTGAATGATAGCCACCTCATCAGTGCATGATAGCCACGTGATCAGTCCGTCATCATTCACCTGATGAGCCACATGAACAGTGCATGATAGCCACGTGATCAGTACATGATCAGTCAGGTGATCAGTGCATGATCAGCCACGTGATCAGTGCATGGGCAGTCAAGTGATTAGTGCCTGATACCTACGTAATCAGTGCATGATCAGTCACGAGATCAGTGCATGATCAGCCACATGATCAGTGCAAGATAGCCACGTGATCAGTGCATCATCAGTTACGTGATCAGTGCATGCGCAGTCACGTGATCAGTGCAGGATAGCCACGTGATCAGTGCATGATCAGTCGCGTGATCAGTGCATGATCAGCCACGTGATCAGTGCGTGATAGCCACGTGATCAGTGGATGATAGCCACGTGAACAGTGCATGATCAGTCACGTGATCAGTGCATGATAGCTACGTGATCAGTACACGATAGGCAACGTGAGCACTGCATGATAGCCACCTGATCAGTGAATGATAGCCACCTGATCCGTGCATAATAGCCACGTGATCAGTGCATGATCAGTCATGTGATCACTGAATGATAGCCACCTGATCAGTTCATGATATCCACCTGATCAGTGCATGATCAGTGACGGATAAGTGCATCATCAGTTACGTGATCAGTGCATGCACAGTCACGTGATCAGTGCAGGATAGCCACGTGATCAGTGCATGATCAGTCACGTGATCAGTGCATGATCAGCCACGTGATCAGTGCATGATAGCCACGTGATCAGTGCATGATCAGGTACGTGACCAGTGTATACTCAGCCACGTGATCAGTGCATGATAGCCACGTGATAAGTGCATGTTCAGTCACGTGATCAGTGCATGACCATTCACATGATCAGTGCATGGGCAGTCACGTGATCAGTGTATTAACATACGTGGTCCGTGCATGCACAGTCAAATGATTAGGATTGAAAGCCAAGTGATCAGTGCATGATCAGTCACGTGATCAGTGTATGATCAGCCACTAGAACAGTTCGTGCTCAGTCACGTAATCAGGGCCTACTGAGCTGAGTGATTCCTGTCAGCTCAGCTGCTTGACAATTGCCAGCTGGGCTGCGTGATTCCTGCCTGCTCATCTGCTTGATAACTGCCAGCTGAGCTGCATGATTCTTACCTGCCCATTTGCTTGATAATTGCCAGCTGAGTTGCGTGATTCCTGCCGGCTCATCCGCTTGATAATTCCCACGTGAGTTGCGTGATTCCAGCCTGCTCATCTGCTTGACATTTGCCAGCTGAGCAGTGTGATTAATGTCTGCTCAGCTGCTTGATTATTGCCAGCTGAGCAGCATGATTCATCACAGCTGAGGTCCATGATTATTGCCTACAGACTGCCTGATTCGGGCCTGCTCAGCCCTTTGATTATTGCCTCCTGAAGCACATCATCAGTGTATGATAGCCACGTGATCAGCACATGATCACTCACATGATCAGCAGCATTCAGACACGTGATCACTGCATGCTCAGTCACGTGACCAGTAAATGATCAGCCATGTGATTAGTGCATGATCAGTCACGTGATCAGTGCATGATCAGTCACGTGATCAGTGTATGATCATACACGTGATATGTGCATGGGGAGTCACGTGATCAGTGAATGATAACCACGTTATCAGAGAATGATCAATCACGTGATCAGTGTATGATCAGACTCGTGGTCAGTGCAGGATAGCCAGGTGATCAGTGCATGATAGCCACCTGATCAGTGCATCATCAGACACATTATCAGTGCATGATCTGTCACGTGATCAGTGTATGATATCCACGTGATCACTGAATGCACAGTCAGGTGATCAGTGCAGTAAAGCTACATGATCACTGAATGTTCAGCCACGTGATCAGTAAATGATAGCCACGTGATCAGTGCATGAAAGCCACGTGATCAGTGCATGATAGCCACCTGATCAGTGCATGATAGCTACATGATCAGTGCATGATCAGCCACGTGATCAGTGCAAGATAGCCACGTGATCAGTGCATGATAGACACCTGATCAGTGCATGATCAGACACATTATCAGTGCATGATCCGTTACGTGATCAGTGCATGCGCAGTCAGGTGATCCGGGCATGATAGCCACGTGATCAGTACATGATCATTCACATGATCAGTACATGATCAGCCACGTGACCAGTGAATGATAGCCACCTGATCAGAGCATGATAGCCCCGTGATCAGTGCATGATCAGTCACGTGATCAGTGCATGATAGCCACCTGATCAGTGCCTGATAGCCACGTAATCAGTGCATGATCAGTCACGTGATCAGTGCAAGATCAGTTACGTTACCAGTGCATGCCCAGTCACGTTATCAGTGCATGATAGCTACATGATCAGGGCATGATTAGCCACGTGAGCACTGCATGATAGCCCCCTGATCAGTGAATGATAGCCACCTGATCAGTGCATAATAGCCACGTGATCAGTGCATGATCAGTCACGTGATCAGTGCATGATCAGTCACGTGATCAGTGAATGATAACCACCTGATCAGTTAATGATATCCACCTGATCAGTGCATGATAGCCACGTGATCAGTGCATGATAGCTACATGATCAGTACATGATCAGCAACGTGAGCACTGCATGATAGCCACCTGTTCAGTGAATGATAGCCACCTGATCAGTGCAAGATAGCCACGTGATTAGTGCATGATCAGTCACGGATTAATGCATGATCAGTCACATGATCAGTGCATGATCAGTCACATGATCAGTGAATGACAGCCACCTGATCAGTGCATAATAGCCACGTGATCAGTGCATGATCAGTCACGTGATCAGTGCCTGATAGCTACGTGATCAGTACATGATCAGCAACGTGAGCACTGCATGATAGCCACCTGATCAGTGAATGATAGCCACCTGATCAGTTCATGATATCCACCTGATCAGTGCATGATAGCCACGTGATCAGTGCATGATCAGTCACGGATCAGTGCATGATCAGTCACGTGATCAGTGAATGATAGACACCTGATCAGTGCACGATAGCCACGTGATCAGTGCATGATAGCCACGTGATCAGTGCATGATCAGTCACGTGATCGGTGAATGATAGCCACTTGATCAGTGCATGATAACCACATAATCAGTGCATGATCAGTCACGTATTCAGTGCATATGCAGTCACGTGATCAGTGGATGATAGGTAAGTGATCAGTGCATGATCAGCAACGTGAGCACTGCATGATAGCCTGATCAGTGAATGAGAGCCACCTGATCAGTGCATAATAGCCACGTGATCAGTCTATCGTCAGTCAAGTGATCAGCCGCTTGATCAGTGCATGATCAGTCACGCGATCAGGGCATGATCAGTCACGTGATCAGTGAATGATAGCCACCTCATCAGTGCATGACAGCCACGTGATCAGTCCGTCATCATTCACCTGATGAGCCACATGATCAGTGCATGATAGCCACGTGATCAGTACATGATCAGTCAGGTGATCAGTGCATGATCACCCACGTGATCAGTTCATGGACAGTCAAGTGATTAGTGCCTGATACCTACGTAATCAGTGCATGATCAGTCACGAGATCAGTGCATGATCAGCCACATGATCAGTGCAAGATAGCCACGTGATCAGTGCATCATCAGTTACGTGATCAGTGCATGCGCAGTCACGTGATCAGTGCAGGATAGCCACGTGATCAGTGCATGATCAGTCGCGTGATCAGTGCATGATCAGCCACGTGATCAGTGCATGAAAGCCACGTGATCAGTGCATGATAGCCACCTGATCAGTGCATGATAGCTACATGATCAGTGCATGATCAGCCACGTGATCAGTGCAAGATAGCCACGTGATCAGTGCATGATAGACACCTGATCAGTGCATGATCAGACACATTATCAGTGCATGATCCGTTACGTGATCAGTGCATGCGCAGTCAGGTGATCCGGGCATGATAGCCACGTGATTAGTACATGATCATTCACATGATCAGTACATGATCAGCCACGTGACCAGTGAATGATAGCCACCTGATCAGAGCATGATAGCCCCGTGATCAGTGCATGATCAGTCACGTGATCAGTGCATGGGCAGTCAAGTGATTAGTGCCTGATACCTACGTAATCAGTGCATGATCAGTCACGTGATCAGTGCCTGATAGCTACGTGATCAGTACATGATCAGCAACGTGAGCACTGCATGATAGCCACCTGATCAGTGAATGATAGCCACCTGATCAGTTCATGATATCCACCTGATCAGTGCATGATAGCCACGTGATCAGTGCATGATCAGTCACGGATCAGTGCATGATCAGGCACGTGATCTGTGAATGATAGACACCTGATCAGTGCATGATAGCCACCTGATCAGTGCATGATAGCCACGTGATCAGTGCATGATCAGTCACGTGATTGGTGAATGATAGCCACTTGATCAGTGCATGATAACCACATAATCAGTGCATGATCAGTCACGTATTCAGTGCATATGCAGTCACGTGATCAGTGGATGATAGGTAAGTGATCAGTGCATGATCAGCAACGTGAGCACTGCATGATAGCCTGATCAGTGAATGAGAGCCACCTGATCAGTGCATAATAGCCACGTGATCAGTCTATCGTCAGTCAAGTGATCAGCCGCTTGATCAGTGCATGGTCAGTCACGCGATCAGTGCATGATCAGTCACGTGATCAGTGAATGATAGCCACCTCATCAGTGCATGATAGCCACGTAATCAGTCGGTCATTCACCTGATGAGCCACATGATCAGTGCATGATAGCCACGTGATCAGTACATGATCAGTCAGGTGATCAGTGCAGTAAAGCTACATGATCACTGAATGTTCAGCCACGTGATCAGTGAATGACAGCCACCTGATCAGTGCATAACAGCCACGTGATCAGTGCATGATCAGTCACGCGATCAGGGCATGATCAGTCACGTGATCAGTGAATGATAGCCACCTCATCAGTGCATGATAGCCACGTGATCAGTCCGTCATCATTCACCTGATGAGCCACATGATCAGTGCATGATAGCCACGTGATCAGTACATGATCAGTCAGATGATCAGTGCACGATCACCCACGTGATCAGTTCATGGTCAGTCAAGTGATTAGTGCCTGATACCTACGTAATCAGTGCATGATCAGTCACGAGATCAGTGCATGATCAGCCACATGATCAGTGCAAGATAGCTACGTGATCAGTGCATCATCAGTTACGTGATCAGTGCATGCGCAGTCACGTGATCAGTGCAGGATAGCCACGTGATCAGTGCATGATCAGTCGCGTGATCAGTGCATGATCAGCCACGTGATCAGTGCATGATAGCCACGTGATCAGTGGATGATAGCCACGTGAACAGTGCATGATCAGTCACGTGATCAGTGCATGATAGCTACGTGATCAGTACACGATAGGCAACGTGAGCACTGCATGATAGCCACCTGATCCGTGCATAATAGCCACGTGATCAGTGCCTGATCAGTCATGTGATCACTGAATGATAGCCACCTGATCAGTTCATGATATCCACCTGATCAGTGCATGATCAGTGACGGATAAGTGCATCATCAGTTACGTGATCAGTGCATGCACAGTCACGTGATCAGTGCAGGATAGCCACGTGATCAGTGCATGATCAGTCACGTGATCAGTGCATGATCAGCCACGTGATAAGTGCATGATAGCCACGTGATCAGTGCATGATCAGGTTCGTGACCAGTGTATGATCAGCCACTAGAACAGTTCGTGCTCAGTCACGTAATCAGGGCCTACTGAGCTGAGTGATTCCTGTCAGCTCAGCTGCTTGACAATTGCCAGCTGGGCTGCGTGATTCCTGCCTGCTCATCTGCTTGATAACTGCCAGCTGAGCTGCATGATTCTTACCTGCCCATTTGCTTGATAATTGCCAGCTGAGTTGCGTGATTCCTGCCGGCTCATCCGCTTGATAATTCCCACGTGAGTTGCGTGATTCCAGCCTGCTCATCTGCTTGACATTTGCCAGCTGAGCAGTGTGATTAATGTCTGCTCAGCTGCTTGATTATTGCCAGCTGAGCAGCATGATTCATCACAGCTGAGGTCCATGATTATTGCCTACAGACTGCCTGATTCGGGCCTGCTCAGCCCTTTGATTATTGCCTCCTGAAGCACATCATCAGTGTATGATAGCCACGTGATCAGCACATGATCACTCACATGATCAGCAGCATTCAGACACGTGATCACTGCATGCTCAGTCACGTGACCAGTAAATGATCAGCCATGTGATTAGTGCATGATCAGTCACGTGATCAGTGCATGATCAGTCACGTGATCAGTGTATGATCATCCACGTGATATGTGCATGGGGAGTCACGTGATCAGTGTATGATAACCACGTTATCAGAGAATGATCAATCACGTGATCAGTGTATGATCAGACTCGTGGTCAGTGCAGGATAGCCAGGTGATCAGTGCATGATAGCCACCTGATCAGTGCATCATCAGACACATTATCAGTGCATGATCTGTCACGTGATCAGTGTATGATATCCACGTGATCACTGAATGCACAGTCAGGTGATCAGTGCAGTAAAGCTACATGATCACTGAATGTTCAGCCACGTGATCAGTGAATGATAGCCACGTGATCAGTGCATGTAAGCCACGTGATCAGTGCATGATAGCCACCTGACCAGTGCATGATAGCTACATGATCAGTGCATGATCAGCCACGTATTCAGTGCATATGCAGTCACGTGATCAGTGGATGATAGGTAAGTGATCAGTGCATGATGAGCAACGTGAGCACTGCATGATAGCCTGATCAGTGAATGAGAGCCACCTGATCAGTGCATAATAGCCACGTGATCAGTCTATCGTCAGTCAAGTGATCAGCCGCTTGATCAGTGCATGATCAGTCACGCGATCAGTGCATGATCAGTCACGTGATCAGTGAATGATAGCCACCTCATCAGTGCATGATAGCCACGTGATCAGTCCGTCATCATTCACCTGATGAGCCACATGAACAGTGCATGATAGCCACGTGATCAGTACATGATCAGTCAGGTGATCAGTGCATGATCAGCCACGTGATCAGTGCATGGGCAGTCAAGTGATTAGTGCCTGATACCTACGTAATCAGTGCATGATCAGTCACGAGATCAGTGCATGATCAGCCACATGATCAGTGCAAGATAGCCACGTGATCAGTGCATCATCAGTTACGTGATCAGTGCATGCGCAGTCACGTGATCAGTGCAGGATAGCCACGTGATCAGTGCATGATCAGTCGCGTGATCAGTGCATGATCAGCCACGTGATCAGTGCGTGATAGCCACGTGATCAGTGGATGATAGCCACGTGAACAGTGCATGATCAGTCACGTGATCAGTGCATGATAGCTACGTGATCAGTACACGATAGGCAACGTGAGCACTGCATGATAGCCACCTGATCAGTGAATGATAGCCACCTGATCCGTGCATAATAGCCACGTGATCAGTGCATGATCAGTCATGTGATCACTGAATGATAGCCACCTGATCAGTTCATGATATCCACCTGATCAGTGCATGATCAGTGACGGATAAGTGCATCATCAGTTACGTGATCAGTGCATGCACAGTCACGTGATCAGTGCAGGATAGCCACGTGATCAGTGCATGATCAGTCACGTGATCAGTGCATGATCAGCCACGTGATCAGTGCATGATAGCCACGTGATCAGTGCATGATCAGGTACGTGACCAGTGTATACTCAGCCACGTGATCAGTGCATGATAGCCACGTGATAAGTGCATGTTCAGTCACGTGATCAGTGCATGACCATTCACATGATCAGTGCATGGGCAGTCACGTGATCAGTGTATTAACATACGTGGTCCGTGCATGCACAGTCAAATGATTAGGATTGAAAGCCAAGTGATCAGTGCATGATCAGTCACGTGATCAGTGTATGATCAGCCACTAGAACAGTTCGTGCTCAGTCACGTAATCAGGGCCTACTGAGCTGAGTGATTCCTGTCAGCTCAGCTGCTTGACAATTGCCAGCTGGGCTGCGTGATTCCTGCCTGCTCATCTGCTTGATAACTGCCAGCTGAGCTGCATGATTCTTACCTGCCCATTTGCTTGATAATTGCCAGCTGAGTTGCGTGATTCCTGCCGGCTCATCCGCTTGATAATTCCCACGTGAGTTGCGTGATTCCAGCCTGCTCATCTGCTTGACATTTGCCAGCTGAGCAGTGTGATTAATGTCTGCTCAGCTGCTTGATTATTGCCAGCTGAGCAGCATGATTCATCACAGCTGAGGTCCATGATTATTGCCTACAGACTGCCTGATTCGGGCCTGCTCAGCCCTTTGATTATTGCCTCCTGAAGCACATCATCAGTGTATGATAGCCACGTGATCAGCACATGATCACTCACATGATCAGCAGCATTCAGACACGTGATCACTGCATGCTCAGTCACGTGACCAGTAAATGATCAGCCATGTGATTAGTGCATGATCAGTCACGTGATCAGTGCATGATCAGTCACGTGATCAGTGTATGATCATACACGTGATATGTGCATGGGGAGTCACGTGATCAGTGAATGATAACCACGTTATCAGAGAATGATCAATCACGTGATCAGTGTATGATCAGACTCGTGGTCAGTGCAGGATAGCCAGGTGATCAGTGCATGATAGCCACCTGATCAGTGCATCATCAGACACATTATCAGTGCATGATCTGTCACGTGATCAGTGTATGATATCCACGTGATCACTGAATGCACAGTCAGGTGATCAGTGCAGTAAAGCTACATGATCACTGAATGTTCAGCCACGTGATCAGTGAATGACAGCCACCTGATCAGTGCATAACAGCCACGTGATCAGTGCATGATCAGTCACGTGATCAGTGCCTGATAGCTACGTGATCAGTACATGATCAGCAACGTGAGCACTGCATGATAGCCACCTGATCAGTGAATGATAGCCACCTGATCAGTTCATGATATCCACCTGATCAGTGCATGATAGCCACGTGATCAGTGCATGATCAGTCACAGATCAGTGCATGATCAGGCACGTGATCTGTGAATGATAGACACCTGATCAGTGCATGATAGCCACCTGATCAGTGCATGATAGCCACGTGATCAGTGCATGATCAGTCACGTGATCGGTGAATGATAGCCACTTGATCAGTGCATGATAACCACATAATCAGTGCATGATCAGTCACGTATTCAGTGCATATGCAGTCACATGATCAGTGGATGATAGGTAAGTGATCAGTGCATGATCAGCAACGTGAGCACTGCATGATAGCCTGATCAGTGAATGAGAGCCACCTGATCAGTGCATAATAGCCACGTGATCAGTCTATCGTCAGTCAAGTGATCAGCCGCTTGTTCAGTGCATGATCAGTCACGCGATCAGTGCATGATCAGTCACGTGATCAGTGAATGATAGCCACCTCATCAGTGCATGATAGCCACGTGATCAGTCCGTCATCATTCACCTGATGAGCCACATGATCAGTGCATGATAGCCACGTGATCAGTACATGATCAGTCAGGTGATCAGTGCATGATCAGCCACGTGATCAGTGCATGGGCAGTCAAGTGATTAGTGCCTGATACCTACGTAATCAGTGCATGATCAGTCACGAGATCAGTGCATGATCAGCCACATGATCAGTGCAAGATAGCCACGTGATCAGTGCATCATCAGTTACGTGATCAGTGCATGCGCAGTCACGTGATCAGTGCAGGATAGCCACGTGATCAGTGCATGATCAGTCGCGTGATCAGTGCATGATCAGCCACGTGATCAGTGCGTGATAGCCACGTGATCAGTGGATGATAGCCACGTGATCAGTGCATGATCAGTCGCGTGATCAGTGCATGATCAGCCACGTGATCAGTGCGTGATAGCCACGTGATCAGTGGATGATAGCCACGTGAACAGTGCATGATCAGTCACGTGATCAGTGCATGATAGCTACGTGATCAGTACACGATAGGCAACGTGAGCACTGCATGATAGCCACCTGATCAGTGAATGATAGCCACCTGATCCGTGCATAATAGCCACGTGATCAGTGCATGATCAGTCATGTGATCACTGAATGATAGCCACCTGATCAGTTCATGATATCCACCTGATCAGTGCATGATCAGTGACGGATAAGTGCATCATCAGTTACGTGATCAGTGCATGCACAGTCACGTGATCAGTGCAGGATAGCCACGTGATCAGTGCATGATCAGTCACGTGATCAGTGCATGATCAGCCACGTGATCAGTGCATGATAGCCACGTGATCAGTGCATGATCAGGTACGTGACCAGTGTATACTCAGCCACGTGATCAGTGCATGATAGCCACGTGATAAGTGCATGTTCAGTCACGTGATCAGTGCATGACCATTCACATGATCAGTGCATGGGCAGTCACGTGATCAGTGTATTAACATACGTGGTCCGTGCATGCACAGTCAAATGATTAGGATTGAAAGCCAAGTGATCAGTGCATGATCAGTCACGTGATCAGTGTATGATCAGCCACTAGAACAGTTCGTGCTCAGTCACGTAATCAGGGCCTACTGAGCTGAGTGATTCCTGTCAGCTCAGCTGCTTGACAATTGCCAGCTGGGCTGCGTGATTCCTGCCTGCTCATCTGCTTGATAACTGCCAGCTGAGCTGCATGATTCTTACCTGCCCATTTGCTTGATAATTGCCAGCTGAGTTGCGTGATTCCTGCCGGCTCATCCGCTTGATAATTCCCACGTGAGTTGCGTGATTCCAGCCTGCTCATCTGCTTGACATTTGCCAGCTGAGCAGTGTGATTAATGTCTGCTCAGCTGCTTGATTATTGCCAGCTGAGCAGCATGATTCATCACAGCTGAGGTCCATGATTATTGCCTACAGACTGCCTGATTCGGGCCTGCTCAGCCCTTTGATTATTGCCTCCTGAAGCACATCATCAGTGTATGATAGCCACGTGATCAGCACATGATCACTCACATGATCAGCAGCATTCAGACACGTGATCACTGCATGCTCAGTCACGTGACCAGTAAATGATCAGCCATGTGATTAGTGCATGATCAGTCACGTGATCAGTGCATGATCAGTCACGTGATCAGTGTATGATCATACACGTGATATGTGCATGGGGAGTCACGTGATCAGTGAATGATAACCACGTTATCAGAGAATGATCAATCACGTGATCAGTGTATGATCAGACTCGTGGTCAGTGCAGGATAGCCAGGTGATCAGTGCATGATAGCCACCTGATCAGTGCATCATCAGACACATTATCAGTGCATGATCTGTCACGTGATCAGTGTATGATATCCACGTGATCACTGAATGCACAGTCAGGTGATCAGTGCAGTAAAGCTACATGATCACTGAATGTTCAGCCACGTGATCAGTGAATGATAGCCACGTGATCAGTGCATGAAAGCCACGTGATCAGTGCATGATAGCCACCTGATCAGTGCATGATAGCTACATGATCAGTGCATGATCAGCCACGTGATCAGTGCAAGATAGCCACGTGATCAGTGCATGATAGACACCTGATCAGTGCATGATCAGACACATTATCAGTGCATGATCCGTTACGTGATCAGTGCATGCGCAGTCAGGTGATCCGGGCATGATAGCCACGTGATTAGTACATGATCATTCACATGATCAGTACATGATCAGCCACGTGACCAGTGAATGATAGCCACCTGATCAGAGCATGATAGCCCCGTGATCAGTGCATGATCAGTCACGTGATCAGTGCATGATAGCCACCTGATCAGTGCCTGATAGCCACGTAATCAGTGCATGATCAGTCACGTGATCAGTGCAAGATCAGTTACGTTTCCAGTGCATGCCCAGTCACGTTATCAGTGCATGATAGCTACATGATCAGTGCATGATTAGCCACGTGAGCACTGCATGATAGCCCCCTGATCAGTGAATGATAGCCACCTGATCAGTGCATAATAGCCACGTGATCAGTGCATGATCAGTCACGTGATCAGTGCATGATAGCTACGTGATCAGTACATGATCAGCTACGTGAGCACTGCATGATAGCCACCTGATCAGTGAATGATAGCCACCTGATCCGTGCATAATAGCCACGTAATCCGTGCATGATCAGTCACGTGATCAGTGCATGATCAGTCACGTGATCAGTGAATGATAACCACCTGATCAGTTCATGATATCCACCTGATCAGTGCATGATAGCCACGTGATCAGTGCATGATAGCTACGTGATCAGTACATGATCAGCAACGTGAGCACTGCATGATAGCCACCTGTTCAGTGAATGATAGCCACCTGATCAGTGCAAGATAGCCACGTGATTAGTGCATGATCAGTCACGGATTAATGCATGATCAGTCACATGATCAGTGCATGATCAGTCACATGATCAGTGAATGACAGCCACCTGATCAGTGCATAATAGCCACGTGATCAGTGCATGATCAGTCACGTGATCAGTGCCTGATAGCTACGTGATCAGTACATGATCAGCAACGTGAGCACTGCATGATAGCCACCTGATCAGTGAATGATAGCCACCTGATCAGTTCATGATATCCACCTGATCAGTGCATGATAGCCACGTGATCAGTGCATGATCAGTCACGGATCAGTGCATGATCAGTCACGTGATCTGTGAATGATAGACACCTGATCAGTGCACGATAGCCACCTGATCAGTGCATGATAGCCACGTGATCAGTGCATGATCAGTCACGTGATCGGTGAATGATAGCCACTTGATCAGTGCATGATAACCACATAATCAGTGCATGATCAGTCACGTATTCAGTGCATATGCAGTCACGTGATCAGTGGATGATAGGTAAGTGATCAGTGCATGATCAGCAACGTGAGCACTGCATGATAGCCTGATCAGTGAATGAGAGCCACCTGATCAGTGCATAATAGCCACGTGATCAGTCTATCGTCAGTCAAGTGATCAGCCGCTTGATCAGTGCATGATCAGTCACGCGATCAGGGCATGATCAGTCACGTGATCAGTGAATGATAGCCACCTCATCAGTGCATGACAGCCACGTGATCAGTCCGTCATCATTCACCTGATGAGCCACATGATCAGTGCATGATAGCCACGAGATCAGTACATGATCAGTCAGGTGATCAGTGCACGATCACCCACGTGATCAGTTCATGGACAGTCAAGTGATTAGTGCCTGTTACCTACGTAATCAGTGCATGATCAGTCACGAGATCAGTGCATGATCAGCCACATGATCAGTGCAAGATAGCCACGTGATCAGTGCATCATCAGTTATGTGATCAGTGCATGAGCAGTCACGTGATCAGTGCAGGATAGCCACGTGATCAGTGCATGATCAGTCACGTGATCAGTGCATGATCAGCCATGTGATCAGTGCATGAAAGCCACGTGATCAGTGCATGATAGCCACCTGATCAGTGCATGATAGCTACATGATCAGTGCATGATCAGCCACGTGATCAGTGCAAGATAGCCACGTGATCAGTGCATGATAGACACCTGATCATTGCATGATCAGACACATTATCAGTGCATGATTCGTTACGTGATCAGTGCATGCGCAGTCAGGTGATCCGGGCATGATAGCCACGTGATTAGTACATGATCATTCACATGATCAGTACATGATCAGCCACGTGACCAGTGAATGATAGCCACCTGATCACAGCATGATAGCCCCGTGATCAGTGCATGATCAGTCACGTGATCAGTGCATGGGCAGTCAAGTGATTAGTGCCTGATACCTACGTAATCAGTGCATGATCAGTCACGTGATCAGTGCCTGATAGCTACGTGATCAGTACATGATCAGCAACGTGAGCACTGCATGATAGCCACCTGATCAGTGAATGATAGCCACCTGATCAGTTCATGATATCCACCTGATCAGTGCATGATAGCCACGTGATCAGTGCATGATCAGTCACGGATCAGTGCATGATCAGTCACGTGATCTGTGAATGATAGACACCTGATCAGTGCATGATAGCCACCTGATCAGTGCATGATAGCCACGTGATCAGTGCATGATCAGTCACGTGATCGGTGAATGATAGCCACTTGATCAGTGCATGATAACCACATAATCAGTGCATGATCAGTCACTTATTCAGTGCATATGCAGTCACGTGATCAGTGGATGATAGGTAAGTGATCAGTGCATGATCAGCAACGTGAGCACTGCATGATAGCCTGATCAGTGAATGAGAGCCACCTGATCAGTGCATAATAGCCACGTGATCAGTCTATCGTCAGTCAAGTGATCAGCCGCTTGATCAGTGCATGGTCAGTCACGCGATCAGTGCATGATCAGTCACGTGATCAGTTAATGATAGCCACCTCATCAGTGCATGATAGCCACGTAATCAGTCGGTCATCATTCACCTGATGAGCCACATGATCAGTGCATGATAGCCACGTGATCAGTACATGATCAGTCAGGTGATCAGTGCAGTAAAGCTACATGATCACTGAATGTTCAGCCACGTGATCAGTGAATGACAGCCACCTGATCAGTGCATAACAGCCACGTGATCAGTGCATGATCAGTCACGCGATCAGGGCATGATCAGTCACGTGATCAGTGAATGATAGCCACCTCATCAGTGCATGATAGCCACGTGATCAGTCCGTCATCATTCACCTGATGAGCCACATGATCAGTGCATGATAGCCACGTGATCAGTACATGATCAGTCAGATGATCAGTGCACGATCACCCACGTGATCAGTTCATGGTCAGTCAAGTGATTAGTGCCTGATACCTACGTAATCAGTGCATGATCAGTCACGAGATCAGTGCATGATCAGCCACATGATCAGTGCAAGATAGCTACGTGATCAGTGCATCATCAGTTACGTGATCAGTGCATGCGCAGTCACGTGATCAGTGCAGGATAGCCACGTGATCAGTGCATGATCAGTCGCGTGATCAGTGCATGATCAGCCACGTGATCAGTGCATGATAGCCACGTGATCAGTGGATGATAGCCACGTGAACAGTGCATGATCAGTCACGTGATCAGTGCATGATAGCTACGTGATCAGTACACGATAGGCAACGTGAGCACTGCATGATAGCCACCTGATCCGTGCATAATAGCCACGTGATCAGTGCCTGATCAGTCATGTGATCACTGAATGATAGCCACCTGATCAGTTCATGATATCCACCTGATCAGTGCATGATCAGTGACGGATAAGTGCATCATCAGTTACGTGATCAGTGCATGCACAGTCACGTGATCAGTGCAGGATAGCCACGTGATCAGTGCATGATCAGTCACGTGATCAGTGCATGATCAGCCACGTGATAAGTGCATGATAGCCACGTGATCAGTGCATGATCAGTTCGTGACCAGTGTATGATCAGCCACTAGAACAGTTCGTGCTCAGTCACGTAATCAGGGCCTACTGAGCTGAGTGATTCCTGTCAGCTCAGCTGCTTGACAATTGCCAGCTGGGCTGCGTGATTCCTGCCTGCTCATCTGCTTGATAACTGCCAGCTGAGCTGCATGATTCTTACCTGCCCATTTGCTTGACAATTGCCAGCTGAGTTGCGTGATTCCTGCCGGCTCATCCGCTTGATAATTCCCACGTGAGTTGCGTGATTCCAGCCTGCTCATCTGCTTGACATTTGCCAGCTGAGCAGTGTGATTAATGTCTGCTCAGCTGCTTGATTATTGCCAGCTGAGCAGCATGATTCATCACAGCTGAGGTCCATGATTATTGACTACAGACTGCCTGATTCGGGCCTGCTCAGCCCTTTGATTATTGCCTCCTGAAGCACATCATCAGTGTATGATAGCCACGTGATCAGCACATGATCACTCACATGATCAGCAGCATTCAGACACGTGATCACTGCATGCTCAGTCACGTGACCAGTAAATGATCAGCCATGTGATTAGTGCATGATCAGTCACGTGATCAGTGCATGATCAGTCACGTGATCAGTGTATGATCATCCACGTGATATGTGCATGGGGAGTCACGTGATCAGTGTATGATAACCACGTTATCAGAGAATGATCAATCACGTGATCAGTGTATGATCAGACTCGTGGTCAGTGCAGGATAGCCAGGTGATCAGTGCATGATAGCCACCTGATCAGTGCATCATCAGACACATTATCAGTGCATGATCTGTCACGTGATCAGTGTATGATATCCACGTGATCACTGAATGCACAGTCAGGTGATCAGTGCAGTAAAGCTACATGATCACTGAATGTTCAGCCACGTGATCAGTGAATGATAGCCACGTGATCAGTGCATGAAAGCCACGTGATCAGTGCATGATAGCCACCTGATCAGTGCATGATAGCTACATGATCAGTGCATGATCAGCCACGTGATCAGTGCCTGATAGCCACGTGATCAGTGCATGATAGACACCTGATCAGTGCATGATCAGACACATTATCAGTGCATGATCCGTTACGTGATCAGTGCATGCGCAGTCAGGTGATCCGGGCATGATAGCCACGTGATTAGTACATGATCATTCACATGATCAGTACATGATCAGCCACGTGACCAGTGAATGATAGCCACCTGATCAGAGCATGATAGCCCCGTGATCAGTGCATGATCAGTCACGTGATCAGTGCATGATAGCCACCTGATCAGTGCCTGATAGCCACGTAATCAGTGCATGATCAGTCACGTGATCAGTGCAAGATCAGTTACGTTACCAGTGCATGCCCAGTCACGTTATCAGTGCATGATAGCTACATGATCAGTGCATGATTAGCCACGTGAGCACTGCATGATAGCCCCCTGATCAGTGAATGATAGCCACCTGATCAGTGCATAATAGCCACGTGATCAGTGCATGATCAGTCACGTGATCACTGAATGATAGCCACCTGATCAGTTCATGATAGCCACCTGATCAGTGCAAGATAGCCACGTGATTAGTGCATGATCAGTCACGGATTAATGCATGATCAGTCACATGATCAGTGCATGATCAGTCACATGATCAGTGAATGACAGCCACCTGATCAGTGCATAATAGCCACGTGATCAGTGCATGATCAGTCACGTGATCAGTGCCTGATAGCTACGTGATCAGTACATGATCAGCAACGTGAGCACTGCATGATAGCCACCTGATCAGTGAATGATAGCCACCTGATCAGTTCATGATATCCTCCTGATCAGTGCATGATAGCCACGTGATCAGTGCATGATCAGTCACGGATCAGTGCATGATCAGTCACATGATCTGTGAATGATAGACACCTGATCAGTGCACGATAGCCACCTGATCAGTGCATGATAGCCACGTGATCAGTGCATGATCAGTCCCGTGATCGGTGAATGATAGCCACTTGATCAGTGCATGATAACCACATAATCAGTGCATGATCAGTCACGTATTCAGTGCATATGCAGTCACGTGATCAGTGGATGATAGGTAAGTGATCAGTGCATGATCAGCAACGTGAGCACTGCATGATAGCCTGATCAGTGAATGAGAGCCAACTGATCAGTGCATAATAGCCACGTGATCAGTCTATCGTCAGTCAAGTGATCAGCCGCTTGATCAGTGCATGATCAGTCACGCGATCAGGGCATGATCAGTCACGTGATCAGTGAATGATAGCCACCTCATCAGTGCATGATAGCCACGTGATCAGTCCGTCATCATTCACCTGATGAGCCACATGATCAGTGCATGATAGCCACGTGATCAGTACATGATCAGTCAGGTGATCAGTGCACGATCACCCACGTGATCAGTTCATGGTCAGTCAAGTGATTAGTGCCTGATACCTACGTAATCAGTGCATGATCAGTCACGAGATCAGTGCATGATCAGCCACATGATCAGTGCAAGATAGCCACGGGATCAGTGCATCATCAGTTACGTGATCAGTGCATGCGCAGTCACGTGATCAGTGCAGGATAGCCACGTGATCAGTGCATGATCAGTCGCGTGAATAGTGCATGATCAGCCACGTGATCAGTGCATGATAGCCACGTGATCAGTGGATGATAGCCACGTGAACAGTGCATGATCAGTCACGTGATCAGTGCATGATAGCTACGTGATCAGTACACGATAGGCAACGTGAGCACTGCATGATAGCCACCTGATCAGTGAATGATAGCCACCTGATCCGTGCATAATAGCCATGTGATCAGTGCCTGATCAGTCATGTGATCACTGAATGATAGCCACCTGATCAGTTCATGATATCCACCTGATCAGTGCATGATCAGTGACGGATAAGTGCATCATCAGTTACGTGATCAGTGCATGCACAGTCACGTGATCAGTGCAGGATAGCCACGTGATCAGTGCATGATCAGTCACGTGATCAGTGCATGATCAGCCACGTGATAAGTGCATGATAGCCACGTGATCAGTGCATGATCAGGTTCGTGACCAGTGTATGATCAGCCACTAGAACAGTTCGTGCTCAGTCACGTAATCAGGGCCTACTGAGCTGAGTGATTCCTGTCAGCTTAGCTGCTTGACAATTGCCAGCTGGGCTGCGTGATTCCTGCCTGCTCATCTGCTTGATAACTGCCAGCTGAGCTGCATGATTCTTACCTGCCCATTTGCTTGACAATTGCCAGCTGAGTTGCGTGATTCCTGCCGGCTCATCCGCTTGATAATTCCCACGTGAGTTGCGTGATTCCAGCCTGCTCATCTGCTTGACATTTGCCAGCTGAGCAGTGTGATTAATGTCTGCTCAGCTGCTTGATTATTGCCAGATGAGCAGCATGATTCATCACAGCTGAGGTCCATGATTATTGCCTACAGACTACCTGATTCGGGCCCTCTCAGCCCTTTGATTATTGCCTCCTGAAGCACATCATCAGTGTATGATAGCCAGGTGATCAGCACATGATCACTCACATGATCAGCAGCATTCAGACACGTGATCACTGCATGCTCAGTCACGTGACCAGTAAATGATCAGCCATGTGATTAGTGCATGATCAGTCACGTGATCAGTGCATGATCAGTCACGTGATCAGTGTATGATCATACACGTGATATGTGCATGGGGAGTCACGTGATCAGTGTATGATAACCACGTTATCAGAGAATGATCAATCACGTGATCAGTGTATGATCAGACTCGTGGTCAGTGCAGGATAGCCAGGTGATCAGTGCATGATAGCCACCTGATCAGTGCATCATCAGACACATTATCAGTGCATGATCTGTCACGTGATCAGTGTATGATATCCACGTGATCACTGAATGCACAGTCAGGTGATCAGTGCAGTAAAGCTACATGATCACTGAATGTTCAGCCACGTGATCAGTGAATGATAGCCACGTGATCAGTGCATGGAAGCCACGTGATCAGTGCATGATAGCCACCTGACCAGTGCATGATAGCTACATGATCAGTGCATGATCAGCCACGTGATCAGTGCCTGATAGCCACGTGATCAGTGCATGATAGACACCTGATCAGTGCATGATCAGACACATTATCAGTGCATGATCCGTTACGTGATCAGTGCATGCGCAGTCAGGTGATCCGGGCATGATAGCCACGTGATTAGTACATGATCATTCACATGATCAGTACATGATCAGCCACGTGACCAGTGAATGATAGCCACCTGATCAGAGCATGATAGCCCCGTGATCAGTGCATGATCAGTCACGTGATCAGTGCATGATAGCCACCTGATCAGTGCCTGATAGCCACGTAATCAGTGCATGATCAGTCACGTGATCAGTGCAAGATCAGTTACGTTACCAGTGCATGCCCAGTCACGTTATCAGTGCATGATAGCTACATGATCAGTGCATGATTAGCCACGTGAGCACTGCATGATAGCCCCCTGATCAGTGAATGATAGCCACCTGATCAGTGCATAATAGCCACGTGATCAGTGCATGATCAGTCACGTGATCAGTGCATGATAGCTACGTGATCAGTACATGATCAGCTACGTGAGCACTGCATGATAGCCACCTGATCAGTGAATGATAGCCACCTGATCCGTGCATAATAGCCACGTAATCCGTGCATGATCAGTCACGTGATCAGTGCATGATCAGTCACGTGATCAGTGAATGATAACCACCTGATCAGTTCATGATATCCACCTGATCAGTGCATGATAGCCACGTGATCAGTGCATGATAGCTACGTGATCAGTACATGATCAGCAACGTGAGCACTGCATGATAGCCACCTGTTCAGTGACTGATAGCCCCCTGATCAGTGCATGATAGCCATCTGATCAGTGCATGATAGCCTCATGATCAGTGCATTATCAGTCACGTGATCGGTGAATGATAACCACCTGATCAGTGCATAATAGCCACGTGATCAGTGCATGATCAGTCACGTGATCAGTGCATGATAGCTACGTGATCAGTACATGATCAGCAACGTGAGCACTGCATGATAGCCACCTGTTCAGTGACTGATAGCCACCTGATCAGTGCATGATAGCCATCTGATCAGTGCATGATAGCCTCGTGATCAGTGCATTATCAGTCACGTGATCGGTGAATGATAGCCACCTGATCAGTGCATAATAGCCACGTGATCAGTGCATGATCAGTCACGTGATCAGTGCATGATAGCTACGTGATCAGTACATGATCAGCAACGTGAGCACTGCATGATAGCCACCTGTTCAGTGAATGATAGCCACCTGATCATTGCATGATAGCCATCTGATCAGTGCATGATAGCCTCGTAATCAGTGCATTATCAGTCACGTGATCGGTGAATGATAGACACTTGATCAGTGCATGATAACCACGTAATCAGTGCATGATCAGTCACGTGATCAGTGTATGATAGCTACGTGATCAGTACATGATCAGCAAGGTGAGCACTGCATGATAGCCACGTGATCAGTGCATGATAGCCACGTGATCAGTGCATGATAGCCACGTGATCAGTGCATGATCAACCACGTGATCAGTGCATGATAGCTACGTGATCAGTACATAATCAGCAATGTGAGCACTGCATGATAGCCCCCTGATCAGTGAATGATAGCCACCTGATCCGTGCATAATAGCCACGTGATCAGTGCATGATCAGTCTCGTGATCAGTGTATGATCATCCACTAGAACAGTTCGTGCTCAGTCACGTAATCAGGGCCTACTGAGCTGAGTGATTCCTGTCAGCTCAGCTGCTTGACAATTGCCAGCTGGGCTGCGTGATTCCTGCCTGCTCATCTGCTTGATAACTGCCAGCTGAGCTGCATGATTCTTACCTGCCCATTTGCTTGATAATTGCCAGCTGAGTTGCGTGATTCCTGCCGGCTCATCCGCTTGATAATTCCCACTTGAGTTGCGTGATTCCAGCCTGCTCATCTGCTTGACATTTGCCAGCTGAGCAGTGTGATTAATGTCTGCTCAGCTGCTTGATTATTGCCAGCTGAGCAGCATGATTCATCACAGCTGAGGTCCATGATTATTGCCTACAGACTGCCTGATTCGGGCCTGCTCAGCCCTTTGATTATTGCCTCCTGAAGCACATCATCAGTGTATGATAGCCACGTGATCAGCACATGATCACTCACATGATCAGCAGCATTCAGACACGTGATCACTGCATGCTCAGTCACGTGACCAGTAAATGATCAGCCATGTGATTAGTGCATGATCAGTCACGTGATCAGTGCATGATCAGTCACGTGATCAGTGTATGATCATCCACGTGATATGTGCATGGGGAGTCACGTGATCAGTGTATGATAACCACGTTATCAGAGAATGATCAATCACGTGATCAGTGTATGATCAGACTCGTGGTCAGTGCAGGATAGCCAGGTGATCAGTGCATGATAGCCACCTGATCAGTGCATCATCAGACACATTATCAGTGCATGATCTGTCACGTGATCAGTGTATGATATCCACGTGATCACTGAATGCACAGTCAGGTGATCAGTGCAGTAAAGCTACATGATCACTGAATGTTCAGCCACGTGATCAGTGAATGATAGCCACGTGATCAGTGCATGAAAGCCACGTGATCAGTGCATGATAGCCACCTGACCAGTGCATGATAGCTACATGATCAGTGCATGATCAGCCACATGATCAGTGCCTGATAGCCACGTGATCAGTGCATGATAGACACCTGATCAGTGCATGATCAGACACATTATCAGTGCATGATCCGTTACGTGATCAGTGCATGCGCAGTCAGGTGATCCGGGCATGATAGCCACGTGATTAGTACATGATCATTCACATGATCAGTACATGATCAGCCACGTGACCAGTGAATGATAGCCACCTGATCAGAGCATGATAGCCCCGTGATCAGTGCATGATCAGTCACGTGATCAGTGCATGATAGCCACCTGATCAGTGCCTGATAGCCACGTAATCAGTGCATGATCAGTCACGTGATCAGTGCAAGATCAGTTACGTTACCAGTGCATGCCCAGTCACGTTATCAGTGCATGATAGCTACATGATCAGTGCATGATTAGCCACGTGAGCACTGCATGATAGCCCCCTGATCAGTGAATGATAGCCACCTGATCAGTGCATAATAGCCACGTGATCAGTGCATGATCAGTCACGTGATCAGTGCATGATAGCTACGTGATCAGTACATGATCAGCTACGTGAGCACTGCATGATAGCCACCTGATCAGTGAATGATAGCCACCTGATCCGTGCATAATAGCCACGTAATCCGTGCATGATCAGTCACGTGATCAGTGCATGATCAGTCACGTGATCAGTGAATGATAACCACCTGATCAGTTCATGATATCCACCTGATCAGTGCATGATAGCCACGTGATCAGTGCATGATAGCTACGTGATCAGTACATGATCAGCAACGTGAGCACTGCATGATAGCCACCTGTTCAGTGACTGATAGCCACCTGATCAGTGCATGATAGACATCTGATCAGTGCATGATAGCCTCGTGATCAGTGCATTATCAGTCACGTGATCGGTGAATGATAGCCACCTGATCAGTGCATAATAGCCACGTGATCAGTGCATGATCAGTCACGTGATCAGTGCATGATAGCTACGTGATCAGTACATGATCAGCAACGTGAGCACTGCATGATAGCCACCTGTTCAGTGACTGATAGCCACCTGATCAGTGCATGATAGCCATCTGATCAGTGCATGATAGCCTCGTGATCAGTGCATTATCAGTCACGTGATCGGTGAATGATAGCCACCTGATCAGTGCATAATAGCCACGTGATCAGTGCATGATCAGTCACGTGATCAGTGCATGATAGCTACGTGATCAGTACATGATCAGCAACGTGAGCACTGCATGATAGCCACCTGATCAGTGAATGATAGCCACCTGATCATTGCATGATAGCCATCTGATCAGTGCATGATAGCCTCGTGATCAGTGCATTATCAGTCACGTGATCGGTGAATGATAGACACTTGATCAGTGCATGATAACCACGTAATCAGTGCATGATCAGTCACGTGATCAGTGTATGATAGCTACGTGATCAGTACATGATCAGCAAGGTGAGCACTGCATGATAGCCACGTGATCAGTGCATGATCAGTCACGTGATCAGTGAATGATAACCACCTGATCAGTTCATGATATCCACCTGATCAGTGCATGATAGCCACGTGATCAGTGCATGATAGCTACGTGATCAGTACATGATCAGCAACGTGAGCACTGCATGATATCCACTTGTTCAGTGACTGATAGCCACCTGATCAGTGCATGATAACCACGTAATCAGTGCATGATCAGTCACGTGATCAGTGTATGATAGCTACGTGATCAGTACATGATCAGCAAGGTGAGCACTGCATGATAGCCACCTGATCAGTGAATGATAGCCACCTGATCCGTGCATAATAGCCACATAATCCGTGCATGATCAGCCACGTGATGAGTGCATGATAGCCACGTGATCATTGCATGATAGCCACGTGATCAGTGCATGATCAACCACGTGATCAGTGCATGATAGCTACGTGACCAGTACATAATCAGCAATGTGAGCACTGCATGATAGCCACCTGATCAGTGAATGATAGCCACCTGATCCGTGCATAATAGCCACCTGATCAGTGCATGATCAGTCACGTGATCAGTGCATGATCAGTCATGTGATCACTGAATGATAGCCACCTGATCAGTTCATGATAGCCACCTGATCAGTGCAAGATAGCCACGTGATTAGTGCATGATCAGTCACGGATATGTGCATGATCAGTCACATGATCAGTGCATGATCAGTCACATGATCAATGAATGACAGCCACCTGTTCAGTGCATAATAGCCACGTGATCAGTGCATGATCAGTCACGTGATCAGTGCCTGATAGCTACGTGATCAGTAAATGATCAGCAACGTGAGCACTGCATGATAGCCACCTGATCAGTGAATGATAGCCACCTGATCAGTTCATGATATCCACCTGATCAGTGTATGATAGCCACGTGATCAGTGTATGATCAGTCACGGATCAGTGCATGATCAGCCACGTGATCTGTGAATGATAGACACCTGATGAGTGCATGATAGCCACCTGATCAGTGCATGATAGCCACGTGATCAGTGCATGATCAGTCCCGTGATCGGTGAATGATAGCCACTTGATCAGTGCATGATAACCACATAATCAGTGCATGATCAGTCACGTATTCAGTGCATACGCAGTCACGTGATCAGTGGATGATAGGTAAGTGATCAGTGCATGATCAACAACGTGAGCACTGCATGATAGCCTGATCAGTGAATGAGAGCCACCTGATCAGTGCATAATAGCCACGTGATCAGTCTATCGTCAGTCAAGTGATCAGCCGCTTGTTCAGTGCATGATCAGTCACGCGATCAGTTCATGATCAGTCACGTGATCAGTGAATGATAGCCACCTCATCAGTGCATGATAGCCACGTGATCAGTCCGTCATCATTCACTGATGAGCCACATGATCAGTGCATGATAGCCACGTGATCAGTACATGATCACTCAGGTGATCAGTGCATGATCAGCCACGTGATCAGTGCAGGGGCAGTCAAGTGATTAGTGCCTGACAGCTACGTGATCAGTGCATGATCATTCACGAGATCAGTGCATGATCAGCCACATGATCAGTGCAAGATAGCCACGTGATCAGTGCATCATCAGTTACGTGATCACTGTATGCGCAGTCACGTGATCAGTGCATGATCAGCCACGTGATCAGTGCATGATAGCCACGTGATCAGTGCATGATCAGCCACGTGATCTGTGCATGATAGCTACGTGATCAGTACATGATAGGCAACGTGAGCACTGCATGATAGCCACCTGATCAGTGCAAAGTCCACGTGATCAGTGCATAAGCTCACGTGATCAGTGAATGATCAGCACGTGATCAGTGCATGATCAGCAAGTGATCACTGCATGATAGCCACCGTGATCAGTGCATGATAGCCTCTGATCAGTGCATGATAGCTACATGATCAGTGCATGATCAGCCACATGATCAGTGCATGATAGCCACGTGATCAGTGCATGATAGACACCTGATCAGTGCATGATCAGACACATTATCAGTGCATGATCCGTTACGTGATCAGTGCATGCGCAGTCAGGTGATCCGGGCATGATAGCCACGTGATTAGTACATGATCATTCACATGATCAGTACATGATCAGCCACGTGACCAGTGAATGATAGCCACCTGATCAGAGCATGATAGCCCCGTGATCAGTGCATGATCAGTCACGTGATCAGTGCATGATAGCCACCTGATCAGTGCCTGATAGCCACGTAATCAGTGCATGATCAGTCACGTGATCAGTGCAAGATCAGTTGCGTTACCAGTGCATGCCCAGTCACGTTATCAGTGCATGATAGCTACATGATCAGTGTCTGATTAGCCACGTGAGCACTGCATGATAGCCCCCTGATCAGTGAATGATACCCACATGATCCGTGCATAAGAGCCACGTGATCAGTGCATGATCAGTCACGTGATCAGTGCATGATCAGTCATGTGATCACTGAATGATAGCCACCTGATCAGTTCATGATATCCACCTGATCAGTGCATGATAGTCACGTGATTAGCCCATGATCAGTCACGGATAAGTGCATCATCAGTTACGTGATCAGTGCCTGCACAGTCACGTGATCAGTGCAGGATAGCCACGTGATCAGTGCATGATCAGTCACGTGATCAGTGCATGATCAGCCACGTGATCAGTGCATGATAGCCACGTGATCAGTGCATGATCAGGTACGTGATCAGTGTATACTCAGCCATTGATCAGTGCATGATAGCCATGTGATAAGTGCATGTTCAGTCACGTGATCGGTGCATGACCATCCACATGATCAGTGCATGGGCAGTCACGTGATCAGTGTATTAACATACGTGGTCCGTGCATGCACAGTCAAATGATTAGGATTGAAAGCCAAGTGATCAGTGCATGATCAGTCACGTGATCAGTGTATGATCAGCCACTAGAACAGTTCGTGCTCAGTCACGTAATCAGGGCCTACTGAGCTGAGTGATTCCTGTCAGCTCAGCTGCTTGACAATTGCCAGCTGGGCTGCGTGATTCCTGCCTGCTCATCTGCTTGATAACTGCCAGCTGAGCTGCATGATTCTTACCTGCCCATTTGCTTGATAATTGCCAGCTGAGTTGCGTGATTCCTGCCGGCTCATCCGCTTGATAATTCCCACGTGAGTTGCGTGATTCCAGCCTGCTCATCTGCTTGACATTTGCCAGCTGAGCAGTGTGATTAATGTCTGCTCAGCTGCTTGATTATTGCCAGCTGAGCAGCATGATTCATCACAGCTGAGGTCCATGATTATTGCCTACAGACTGCCTGATTCGGGCCTGCTCAGCCCTTTGATTATTGCCTCCTGAAGCACATCATCAGTGTATGATAGCCACGTGATCAGCACATGATCACTCACATGATCAGCAGCATTCAGACACGTGATCACTGCATGCTCAGTCACGTGACCAGTAAATGATCAGCCATGTGATTAGTGCATGATCAGTCACGTGATCAGTGCATGATCAGTCACGTGATCAGTGTATGATCATCCACGTGATATGTGCATGGGGAGTCACGTGATCAGTGTATGATAACCACGTTATCAGAGAATGATCAATCACGTGATCAGTGTATGATCAGACTCGTGGTCAGTGCAGGATAGCCAGGTGATCAGTGCATGATAGCCACCTGATCAGTGCATCATCAGACACATTATCAGTGCATGATCTGTCACGTGATCAGTGTATGATATCCACGTGATCACTGAATGCACAGTCAGGTGATCAGTGCAGTAAAGCTACATGATCACTGAATGTTCAGCCACGTGATCAGTGAATGATAGCCACGTGATCAGTGCATGAAAGCCACGTGATCAGTGCATGATAGCCACCTGATCAGTGCATGATAGCTACATGATCAGTGCATGATCAGCCACGTGATCAGTGCATGATAGCTACGTGATCAGTGCATGATAGACACCTGATCAGTGCATGATCAGACACATTATCAGTGCATGATCCGTTACGTGATCAGTGCATGCGCAGTCAGGTGATCCGGGCATGATAGCCACGTGATTAGTACATGATCATTCACATGATCAGTACATGATCAGCCACCTGATCAGTGCATGATCTGTTACGTGATCAGTGCATGCGCAGTCAAGTGATCCGGGCATGATAGCCACGTGAGTAGTACATGATCATTTACATGATCAGTACATGATCAGCCACGTGACCAGTGAATGATAGCCACCTGATCAGAGCATGATAGCCCCGTGATCAGTGCATGATCAATCACGTGATCAGTGCATGATGGCCACCTTATCAGTGCCTGATAGCCACGTAATCAGTGCATGATCAGTCACGTATTCAGTGCATATGCAGTCACGTGATCAGTGGATGATAGGTAAGTGATCAGTGCATGATCAGCAACGTGAGCACTGCATGATAGCCTGATCAGTGAATGAGAGCCACCTGATCAGTGCATAATAGCCACGTGATCAGTCTATCGTCAGTCAAGTGATCAGCCGCTTGATCAGTGCATGATCAGTCACGCGATCAGTGCATGATCAGTCACGTGATCAGTGAATGATAGCCACCTCATCAGTGCATGATAGCCACGTGATCAGTCCGTCATCATTCACCTGATGAGCCACATGAACAGTGCATGATAGCCACGTGATCAGTACATGATCAGTCAGGTGATCAGTGCATGATCAGCCACGTGATCAGTGCATGGGCAGTCAAGTGATTAGTGCCTGATACCTACGTAATCAGTGCATGATCAGTCACGAGATCAGTGCATGATCAGCCACATGATCAGTGCAAGATAGCCACGTGATCAGTGCATCATCAGTTACGTGATCAGTGCAGGCGCAGTCACGTGATCAGTGCAGGATAGCCACGTGATCAGTGCATGATCAGTCGCGTGATCAGTGCATGATCAGTCGCGTGATCAGTGCATGATCAGCCACGTGATCAGTGCGTGATAGCCACGTGATCAGTGGATGATAGCCACGTGAACAGTGCATGATCAGTCACGTGATCAGTGCATGATAGCTACGTGATCAGTACACGATAGGCAACGTGAGCACAGCATGATAGCCACCTGATCAGTGAATGATAGCTACCTGATCCATGCATAATAGCCACGTGATCAGTGCATGATCAGTCATGTGATCACTGAATGATAGCCACCTGATCAGTTCATGATATCCACCTGATCAGTGCATGATCAGTGACGGATAAGTGCATCATCAGTTACGTGATCAGTGCATGCACAGTCACGTGATCAGTGCATGATAGCCACGTGATCAGTGCATGATCAGGTACGTGACCAGTGTATACTCAGCCACGTGATCAGTGCATGATAGCCACGTGATAAGTGCATGTTCAGTCACGTGATCAGTGCATGACCATTCACATGATCAGTGCATGGGCAGTCACGTGATCAGTGTATTAACATACGTGGTCCGTGCATGCACAGTCAAATGATTAGGATTGAAAGCCAAGTGATCAGTGCATGATCAGTCACGTGATCAGTGTATGATCAGCCACTAGAACAGTTCGTGCTCAGTCACGTAATCAGGGCCTACTGAGCTGAGTGATTCCTGTCAGCTCAGCTGCTTGACAATTGCCAGCTGGGCTGCGTGATTCCTGCCTGCTCATCTGCTTGATAACTGCCAGCTGAGCTGCATGATTCTTACCTGCCCATTTGCTTGATAATTGCCAGCTGAGTTGCGTGATTCCTGCCGGCTCATCCGCTTGTAATTCCCACGTGAGTTGCGTGATTCCAGCCTGCTCATCTGCTTGACATTTGCCAGCTGAGCAGTGTGATTAATGTCTGCTCAGCTGCTTGATTATTGCCAGCTGAGCAGCATGATTCATCACAGCTGAGGTCCATGATTATTGCCTACAGACTGCCTGATTCGGGCCTGCTCAGCCCTTTGATTATTGCCTCCTGAAGCACATCATCAGTGTATGATAGCCACGTGATCAGCACATGATCACTCACATGATCAGCAGCATTCAGACACGTGATCACTGCATGCTCAGTCACGTGACCAGTAAATGATCAGCCATGTGATTAGTGCATGATCAGTCACGTGATCAGTGCATGATCAGTCACGTGATCAGTGTATGATCATCCACGTGATATGTGCATGGGGAGTCACGTGATCAGTGAATGATAACCACGTTATCAGAGAATGATCAATCACGTGATCAGTGTATGATCAGACTCGTGGTCAGTGCAGGATAGCCAGGTGATCAGTGCATGATAGCCACCTGATCAGTGCATCATCAGACACATTATCAGTGCATGATCTGTCACGTGATCAGTGTATGATATCCACGTGATCACTGAATGCACAGTCAGGTGATCAGTGCAGTAAAGCTACATGATCACTGAATGTTCAGCCACGTGATCAGTGAATGACAGCCACCTGATCAGTGTATAATAGCCACGTGATCAGTGCATGATCAGTCACGTGATCAGTGCCTGATAGCTACGTGATCAGTACATGATCAGCAACGTGAGCACTGCATGATAGCCACCTGATCAGTGAATGATAGCCACCTGATCAGTTCATGATATCCACCTGATCAGTGCATGATAGCCACGTGATCAGTGCATGATCAGTCACGGATCAGTGCATGATCAGTCACGTGATCTGTGAATGATAGACACCTGATCAGTGCATGATAGCCACCTGATCAGTGCATGATAGCCACGTGATCAGTGCATGATCAGTCACGTGATCGGTGAATGATAGCCACTTGATCAGTGCATGATAACCACATAATCAGTGCATGATCAGTCACGTATTCAGTGCATATGCAGTCACGTGATCAGTGGATGATAGGTAAGTGATCAGTGCATGATCCGCAACGTGAGCACTGCATGATTGTCTGATCAGTGAATGAGAGCCACCTGATCAGTGCATAATAGCCACGTGATCAGTCTATCGTCAGTGAAGTGATCAGCCGCTTGATCAGTGCATGATCAGTCACGCGATCTGTGCATGATCAGTCACGTGATCAGTGAATGATAGCCACCTCATCAGTGCATGATAGCCACGTGATCAGTCCGTCATCATTCACCTGATGAGCCACATGAACAGTGCATGATAGCCACGTGATCAGTACATGATCAGTCAGGTGATCAGTGCATGATCAGCCACGTGATCAGTGCATGGGCAGTCAAGTGATTAGTGCCTGATACCTACGTAATCAGTGCATGATCAGTCACGAGATCAGTGCATGATCAGCCACATGATCAGTGCAAGATAGCCACGTGATCAGTGCATCATCAGTTACGTGATCAGTGCATGCGCAGTCACGTGATCAGTGCAGGATAGCCACGTGATCAGTGCATGATCAGTCGCGTGATCAGTGCATGATCAGCCACGTGATCAGTGCATGATAGCCACGTGATCAGTGGATGATAGCCACGTGAACAGTGCATGATCAGTCACGTGATCAGTGCATGATAGCTACGTGATCAGTACACGATAGGCAACGTGAGCACTGCATGATAGCCACCTGATCAGTGAATGATAGCCACCTGATCCGTGCATAATAGCCACGTGATCAGTGCATGATCAGTCATGTGATCACTGAATGATAGCCACCTGATCAGTTCATGATATCCACCTGATCAGTGCATGATCAGTGACGGATAAGTGCATCATCAGTTACGTGATCAGTGCATGCACAGTCACGTGATCAGTGCAGGATAGCCACGTGATCAGTGCATGATCAGTCACGTGATCAGTGCATGATCAGCCACGTGATCAGTGCATGATAGCCACGTGATCAGTGCATGATCAGGTACGTGACCAGTGTATACTCAGCCACGTGATCAGTGCATGATAGCCACGTGATAAGTGCATGTTCAGTCACGTGATCAGTGCATGACCATTCACATGATCAGTGCATGGGCAGTCACGTGATCAGTGTATTAACATACGTGGTCCGTGCATGCACAGTCAAATGATTAGGATTGAAAGCCAAGTGATCAGTGCATGATCAGTCACGTGATCAGTGTATGATCAGCCACTAGAACAGTTCGTGCTCAGTCACGTAATCAGGGCCTACTGAGCTGAGTGATTCCTGTCAGCTCAGCTGCTTGACAATTGCCAGCTGGGCTGCGTGATTCCTGCCTGCTCATCTGCTTGATAACTGCCAGCTGAGCTGCATGATTCTTACCTGCCCATTTGCTTGATAATTGCCAGCTGAGTTGCGTGATTCCTGCCGGCTCATCCGCTTGATAATTCCCACGTGAGTTGCGTGATTCCAGCCTGCTCATCTGCTTGACATTTGCCAGCTGAGCAGTGTGATTAATGTCTGCTCAGCTGCTTGATTATTGCCAGCTGAGCAGCATGATTCATCACAGCTGAGGTCCATGATTATTGCCTACAGACTGCCTGATTCGGGCCTGCTCAGCCCTTTGATTATTGCCTCCTGAAGCACATCATCAGTGTATGATAGCCACGTGATCAGCACATGATCACTCACATGATCAGCAGCATTCAGACACGTGATCACTGCATGCTCAGTCACGTGACCAGTAAATGATCAGCCATGTGATTAGTGCATGATCAGTCACGTGATCAGTGCATGCTCAGTCACGTGATCAGTGTATGATCATCCACGTGATATGTGCATGGGGAGTCACGTGATCAGTGTATGATAACCACGTTCTCAGAGAATGATCAATCACGTGATCAGTGTATGATCAGACTCGTGGTCAGTGCAGGATAGCCAGGTGATCAGTACATGATAGCCACCTGATCAGTGCATCATCAGACACATTATCAGTGCATGATCTGTCACGTGATCAGTGTATGATATCCACGTGATCACTGAGTGCACAGTCAGGTGATCAGTGCAGTAAAGCTACATGATCACTGAATGTTCAGCCACGTGATCAGTGAATGATAGCCACGTGATCAGTGCATGAAAGCCACGTGATCAGTGCATGATAGCCACCTGATCAGTGCATGATAGCTACATGATCAGTGCATGATCAGCCACGTGATCAGTGCACTGATAGCCACGTGATCAGTGCATGATAGACACCTGATCAGTGCATGATCAGACACATTATCAGTGCATGATCCGTTACGTGATCAGTGCATGCGCAGTCAGGTGATCCGGGCATGATAGCCACGTGATTAGTACATGATCATTCACATGATCAGTACATGATCAGCCACGTGACCAGTGAATGATAGCCACCTGATCAGTGCATGATAGCCCCGTGATCAGTGCATGATCAGCCACGTGATCAGTGCATGATAGACACCTGATCAGTGCATGATCAGACACATTATCAGTGCATGATCCGTTACGTGATCAGTGCATGCGCAGTCAGGTGATCCGGGCATGATAGCCACGTGATTAGTACATGATCATTCACATGATTAGTACATGATCAACCACGTGACCAGTGAATGATAGCCACCTGATCAGAGGATGTTAGCCACCTGATCAGTGCCTGATAGCCACGTAATCACTGCATGATCAGTCAGGTGATCAGTGCAAGATCAGTTACGTTACCAGTGCATGCCCAGTCAGGTTATCAGTGCATGATAGCTACATGATCAGTGCATGATTAGCCACGTGAGCACTGCATGATAGCCCCCTGATCAGTGAATGATTGCCACCTGATCAGTGCATAATAGCCACGTGATCAGTGCATGATCAGTCACGTGATCAGTGCATGATAGCTACGTGACCAGTACATGATCAGCTACGTGAGCACTGCATGATAGCCACCTGATCAGTGAATGATAGCCACCTGATCCGTGCATAATAGCCACGTAATCCGTGCATGATTAGTCACGTGATCTGTGCATGATCAGTCACGTGATCAGTGAATGATAACCACCTGATCAGTTCATGATATCCACCTGATCAGTGCATGATAGCCACGTGATCAGTGCATGATAGCCACGTGATCAGTACATGATCAGGAACGTGAGCACTGCATGATATCCACCTATTCAGTGAATGATAGCCACCTGATCAGTGCATGATAGCCATCTGATCAGTGCATGATAGCCTCGTGATCAGTGCATTATCAGTCACGTGATCGGTGAATGATAGCCACCTGATCAGTGCATAATAGCCACGTGATCAGTGCATGATCAGTCACGTGATCAGTGCATGATAGCTACGTGATTAGTACATGATCAGCAACGTGAGCACTGCATGATAGCCACCTGTTCAGTGAATGATAGCCACCTGATCAGTGCATGATAGCCATCTGATCAGTGCAGGATAGCCTCGTGATCAGTGCATTATCAGTCACGTGATCGGTGAATGATAGCCACTTGATCAGTGCATGATAACCACGTAATCAGTGCATGATCAGTCACGTGATCAGTGCATGATAGCCACGTGATCAGTGCATGATCAGGTACGTGACCAGTGTATACTCAGCCACGTGATCAGTGCATGATAGCCACGTGATAAGTGCATGTTCAGTCACGTGATCAGTGCATGACCATTCACATGATCAGTGCATGGGCAGTCACGTGATCAGTGTATTAACATACGTGGTCCTTGCATGCACAGTCAAATGATTAGGATTGAAAGCCAAGTAATCAGTGCATGATCAGTCACGTGATCAGTGTATGATCAGCCACTAGAACAGTTCGTGCTCAGTCACGTAATCAGGGCCTACTGAGCTGAGTGATTCCTGTCAGCTCAGCTGCTTGACAATTGCCAGCTGGGCTGCGTGATTCCTGCCTGCTCATCTGCTTGATAACTGCCAGCTGAGCTGCATGATTCTTACCTGCCCATTTGCTTGATAATTGCCAGCTGAGTTGCGTGATTCCTGCCGGCTCATCCGCTTGATAATTCCCACGTGAGTTGCGTGATTCCAGCCTGCTCATCTGCTTGACATTTGCCAGCTGAGCAGTGTGATTAATGTCTGCTCAGCTGCTTGATTATTGCCAGCTGAGCAGCATGATTCATCACAGCTGAGGTCCATGATTATTGCCTACAGACTGCCTGATTCGGGCCTGCTCAGCCCTTTGATTATTGCCTCCTGAAGCACATCATCAGTGTATGATAGCCACGTGATCAGCACATGATCACTCACATGATCAGCAGCATTCAGACACGTGATCACTGCATGCTCAGTCACGTGACCAGTAAATGATCAGCCATGTGATTAGTGCATGATCAGTCACGTGATCAGTGCATGCTCAGTCACGTGATCAGTGTATGATCATACAGGTGATATGTGCATGGGGAGTCACGTGATCAGTGAATGATAACCACGTTATCAGAGAATGATCAATCACGTGATCAGTGTATGATCAGACTCGTGGTCAGTGCAGGATAGCCAGGTGATCAGTGCATGATAGCCACCTGATCAGTGCATCATCAGACACATTATCAGTGCATGATCTGTCACGTGATCAGTGTATGATATCCACGTGATCACTGAATGCACAGTGAGGTGATCAGTGCAGTAAAGCTACATGATCACTGAATGTTCAGCCACGTGATCAGTGAATGACAGCCACCTGATCAGTGCATAATAGCCACGTGATCAGTGCATGATCAGTCACGTGATCAGTGCCTGATAGCTACGTGATCAGTACATGATCAGCAACGTGAGCACTGCATGATAGCCACCTGATCAGTGAATGATAGCCACCTGATCAGTTCATGATATCCACCTGATCAGTGCATGATAGCCACGTGATCAGTGCATGATCAGTCACGGATCAGTGCATGATCAGTCACGTGATCTGTGAATGATAGACACCTGATCAGTGCATGATAGCCACCTGATCAGTGCATGATAGCCACGTGATCAGTGCATGATCAGTCACGTGATCGGTGAATGATAGCCACTTGATCAGTGCATGATAACCACATAATCAGTGCATGATCAGTCACGTATTCAGTGCATATGCAGTCACGTGATCAGTGGATGATAGGTAAGTGATCAGTGCATGATCAGCAACGTGAGCACTGCATGATAGCCTGATCAGTGAATGAGAGCCACCTGATCAGTGCATAATAGCCACGTGATCAGTCTATCGTCAGTCAAGTGATCAGCCGCTTGATCAGTGCATGATCAGTCACGCGATCAGTGCATGATCAGTCACGTGATCAGTGAATGATAGCCACCTCATCAGTGCATGATAGCCACGTGATCAGTCCGTCATCATTCACCTGATGAGCCACATGATCAGTGCATGATAGCCACGTGATCAGTACATGATCAGTCAGGTGATCAGTGCATGATCAGCCACGTGATCAGTGCATGGGCAGTCAAGTGATTAGTGCCTGATACCTACGTAATCAGTGCATGATCAGTCACGAGATCAGTGCATGATCAGCCACATGATCAGTGCAAGATAGCCACGTGATCAGTGCATCATCAGTTACGTGATCAGTGCATGCGCAGTCACGTGATCAGTGCAGGATAGCCACGTGATCAGTGCATGATCAGTCGCGTGATCAGTGCATGATCAGCCACGTGATCAGTGCATGATAGCCACGTGATCAGTGGATGATAGCCACGTGAACAGTGCATGATCAGTCACGTGATCAGTGCATGATAGCTACGTGATCAGTACACGATAGGCAACGTGAGCACTGCATGATAGCCACCTGATCAGTGAATGATAGCCACCTGATCCGTGCATAATAGCCACGTGATCAGTGCATGATCAGTCATGTGATCACTGAATGATAGCCACCTGATCAGTTCATGATATCCACCTGATCAGTGCATGATCAGTGACGGATAAGTGCATCATCAGTTACGTGATCAGTGCATGCACAGTCACGTGATCAGTGCAGGATAGCCACGTGATCAGTGCATGATCAGTCACGTGATCAGTGCATGATCAGCCACGTGATCAGTGCATGATAGCCACGTGATCAGTGCATGATCAGGTACGTGACCAGTGTATACTCAGCCACGTGATCAGTGCATGATAGCCACGTGATAAGTGCATGTTCAGTCACGTGATCAGTGCATGACCATTCACATGATCAGTGCATGGGCAGTCACGTGATCAGTGTATTAACATACGTGGTCCGTGCATGCACAGTCAAATGATTAGGATTGAAAGCCAAGTGATCAGTGCATGATCAGTCACGTGATCAGTGTATGATCAGCCACTAGAACAGTTCGTGCTCAGTCACGTAATCAGGGCCTACTGAGCTGAGTGATTCCTGTCAGCTCAGCTGCTTGACAATTGCCAGCTGGGCTGCGTGATTCCTGCCTGCTCATCTGCTTGATAACTGCCAGCTGAGCTGCATGATTCTTACCTGCCCATTTGCTTGATAATTGCCAGCTGAGTTGCGTGATTCCTGCCGGCTCATCCGCTTGATAATTCCCACGTGAGTTGCGTGATTCCAGCCTGCTCATCTGCTTGACATTTGCCAGCTGAGCAGTGTGATTAATGTCTGCTCAGCTGCTTGATTATTGCCAGCTGAGCAGCATGATTCATCACAGCTGAGGTCCATGATTATTGCCTACAGACTGCCTGATTCGGGCCTGCTCAGCCCTTTGATTATTGCCTCCTGAAGCACATCATCAGTGTATGATAGCCACGTGATCAGCACATGATCACTCACATGATCAGCAGCATTCAGACACGTGATCACTGCATGCTCAGTCACGTGACCAGTAAATGATCAGCCATGTGATTAGTGCATGATCAGTCACGTGATCAGTGCATGATCAGTCACGTGATCAGTGTATGATCATCCACGTGATATGTGCATGGGGAGTCACGTGATCAGTGTATGATAACCACGTTATCAGAGAATGATCAATCACGTGATCAGTGTATGATCAGACTCGTGGTCAGTGCAGGATAGCCAGGTGATCAGTGCATGATAGCCACCTGATCAGTGCATCATCAGACACATTATCAGTGCATGATCTGTCACGTGATCAGTGTATGATATCCACGTGATCACTGAATGCACAGTCAGGTGATCAGTGCAGTAAAGCTACATGATCACTGAATGTTCAGCCACGTGATCAGTGAATGATAGCCACGTGATCAGTGCATGAAAGCCACGTGATCAGTGCATGATAGCCACCTGATCAGTGCATGATAGCTACATGATCAGTGCATGATCAGCCACGTGATCAGTGCATGATAGCCACGTGATCAGTGCATGATAGACACCTGATCAGTGCATGATCAGACACATTATCAGTGCATGATCCGTTACGTGATCAGTGCATGCGCAGTCAGGTGATCCGGGCATGATAGCCACGTGATTAGTACATGATCATTCACATGATCAGTACATGATCAGCCACGTGACCAGTGAATGATAGCCACCTGATCAGTGCATGATAGCCCCGTGATCAGTGCATGATCAGCCACGTGATCAGTGCATGATAGCCACGTGATCAGTGCATGATAGACACCTGATCAGTGCATGATCAGACACATTATCAGTGCATGATCCGTTACGTGATCAGTGCATGCGCAGTCAGGTGATCCGGGCATGATAGCCACGTGATTAGTACATGATCATTCACATGATCAGTACATGATCAACCACGTGACCAGTGAATGATAGCCACCTGATCAGAGCATGATAGCCACCTGATCAGTGCCTGATAGCCACGTAATCAGTGCATGATCAGTCACGTGATCAGTGCAAGATCAGTTACGTTACCAGTGCATGCCCAGTCAGGTTATCAGTGCATGATAGCTACATGATCAGTGCATGATTAGCCACGTGAGCACTGCATGATAGCCCCCTGATCAGTGAATGATAGCCACCTGATCAGTGCATAATAGCCACGTGATCAGAGCATGATCAGTCACGTGATCAGTGCATGATAGCTACGTGATCAGTACATGATCAGCTACGTGAGCACTGCATGATAGCCACCTGATCAGTGAATGATAGCCACCTGATCCGTGCATAATAGCCACGTAATCCGTGCATGATCAGTCACGTGATCAGTGCATGATCAGTCACGTGATCAGTGAATGATAACCACCTGATCAGTTCATGATATCCACCTGATCAGTGCATGATAGCCACGTGATCAGTGCATGATAGCTACGTGATCAGTACATGATCAGCAACGTGAGCACTGCATGATAGCCACCTGTTCAGTGAATGATAGCCACCTGATCAGTGCATGATAGCCATCTGATCAGTGCATGATAGCCTCGTGATCAGTGCATTATCAGTCACGTGATCGGTGAATGATAGCCACCTGATCAGTGCATAATAGCCACGTGATCAGTGCATGATCAGTCACGTGATCAGTGCATGATAGCTACGTGATCAGTACATGATCAGCAACGTGAGCACTGCATGATAGCCACCTGTTCAGTGAATGATAGCCACCTGATCAGTGCATGATAGCCATCTGATCAGTGCATGATAGCCTCGTGATCAGTGCATTATCAGTCACGTGATCGGTGAATGATAGCCACTTGATCAGTGCATGATAACCACGTAATCAGTGCATGATCAGTCACGTGATCAGTGCATGATAGCCACGTGATCAGTGCATGATCAGGTACGTGACCAGTGTATACTCAGCCACGTGATCAGTGCATGATAGCCACGTGATAAGTGCATGTTCAGTCACGTGATCAGTGCATGACCATTCACATGATCAGTGCATGGGCAGTCACATGATCAGTGTATTAACATACGTGGTCCGTGCATGCACAGTCAAATGATTAGGATTGAAAGCCAAGTGATCAGTGCATGATCAGTCACGTGATCAGTGTATGATCAGCCACTAGAACAGTTCGTGCTCAGTCACGTAATCAGGGCCTACTGAGCTGAGTGATTCCTGTCAGCTCAGCTGCTTGACAATTGCCAGCTGGGCTGCGTGATTCCTGCCTGCTCATCTGCTTGATAACTGCCAGCTGAGCTGCATGATTCTTACCTGCCCATTTGCTTGATAATTGCCAGCTGAGTTGCGTGATTCCTGCCGGCTCATCCGCTTGATAATTCCCACGTGAGTTGCGTGATTCCAGCCTGCTCATCTGCTTGACATTTGCCAGCTGAGCAGTGTGATTAATGTCTGCTCAGCTGCTTGATTATTGCCAGCTGAGCAGCATGATTCATCACAGCTGAGGTCCATGATTATTGCCTACAGACTGCCTGATTCGGGCCTGCTCAGCCCTTTGATTATTGCCTCCTGAAGCACATCATCAGTGTATGATAGCCAGGTGATCAGCACATGATCACTCACATGATCAGCAGCATTCAGACACGTGATCACTGCATGCTCAGTCACGTGACCAGTAAATGATCAGCCATGTGATTAGTGCATGATCAGTCACGTGATCAGTGCATGATCAGTCACGTGATCAGTGCATGATCAGTCACGTGATCAGTGTATGATCATACAGGTGATATGTGCATGGGGAGTCACGTGATCAGTGAATGATAACCACGTTATCAGAGAATGATCAATCACGTGATCAGTGTATGATCAGACTCGTGGTCAGTGCAGGATAGCCAGGTGATCAGTGCATGATAGCCACCTGATCAGTGCATCATCAGACACATTATCAGTGCATGATCTGTCACGTGATCAGTGTATGATATCCACGTGATCACTGAATGCACAGTCAGGTGATCAGTGCAGTAAAGCTACATGATCACTGAATGTTCAGCCACGTGATCAGTGAATGACAGCCACCTGATCAGTGCATAATAGCCATGTGATCAGTGCATGATCAGTCACGTGATCAGTGCCTGATAGCTACCTGATCAGTACATGATCAGCAACGTGAGCACTGCATGATAGCCACCTGATCAGTGAATGATAGCCACCTGATCAGTTCATGATATCCACCTGATCAGTGCATGATAGCCACGTGATCAGTGCATGATCAGTCACGGATCAGTGCATGATCAGTCACGTGATCTGTGAATGATAGACACCTGATCAGTGCATGATAGCCACCTGATCAGTGCATGATAGCCACGTGATCAGTGCATGATCAGTCACGTGATCGGTGAATGATAGCCACTTGATCAGTGCATGATAACCACATAATCAGTGCATGATCAGTCACGTATTCAGTGCATATGCAGTCACGTGATCAGTGGATGATAGGTAAGTGATCAGTGCATGATCAGCAACGTGAGCACTGCATGATAGTCTGATCAGTGAATGAGAGCCACCTGATCAGTGCATAATAGCCACGTGATCAGTCTATCGTCAGTCAAGTGATCAGCCGCTTGATCAGTGCATGATCAGTCACGCGATCAGTGCATGATCAGTCACGTGATCAGTGAATGATAGCCACCTCATCAGTGCATGATAGCCACGTGATCAGTCCGTCATCATTCACCTGATGAGCCACATGATCAGTGCATGATAGCCACGTGATCAGTACATGATCAGTCAGGTGATCAGTGCATGATCAGCCACGTGATCAGTGCATGGGCAGTCAAGTGATTAGTGCCTGATACCTACGTGATCAGTGCATGATCAGTCACGAGATCAGTGCATGATCAGCCACATGATCAGTGCAAGATAGCCACGTGATCAGTGCATCATCAGTTACGTGATCAGTGCATGCGCAGTCACGTGATCAGTGCAGGATAGCCACGTGATCAGTGCATGATCAGTCGCGTGATCAGTGCATGATCAGCCACGTGATCAGTGCATGATAGCCACGTGATCAGTGGATGATAGCCACGTGAACAGTGCATGATCAGTCACGTGATCAGTGCATGATAGCTACGTGATCAGTACACGATAGGCAACGTGAGCACTGCATGATAGCCACCTGATCAGTGAATGATAGCCACCTGATCCGTGCATAATAGCCACGTGATCAGTGCATGATCAGTCATGTGATCACTGAATGATAGCCACCTGATCAGTTCATGATATCCACCTGATCAGTGCATGATCAGTGACGGATAAGTGCATCATCAGTTACGTGATCAGTGCATGCACAGTCACGTGATCAGTGCAGGATAGCCACGTGATCAGTGCATGATCAGTCACGTGATCAGTGCATGATCAGCCACGTGATCAGTGCATGATAGCCACGTGATCAGTGCATGATCAGGTACGTGACCAGTGTATACTCAGCCACGTGATCAGTGCATGATAGCCACGTGATAAGTGCATGTTCAGTCACGTGATCAGTGCATGACCATTCACATGATCAGTGCATGGGCAGTCACGTGATCAGTGTATTAACATACGTGGTCCGTGCATGCACAGTCAAATGATTAGGATTGAAAGCCAAGTGATCAGTGCATGATCAGTCACGTGATCAGTGTATGATCAGCCACTAGAACAGTTCGTGCTCAGTCACGTAATCAGGGCCTACTGAGCTGAGTGATTCCTGTCAGCTCAGCTGCTTGACAATTGCCAGCTGGGCTGCGTGATTCCTGCCTGCTCATCTGCTTGATAACTGCCAGCTGAGCTGCATGATTCTTACCTGCCCATTTGCTTGATAATTGCCAGCTGAGTTGCGTGATTCCTGCCGGCTCATCCGCTTGATAATTCCCACGTGAGTTGCGTGATTCCAGCCTGCTCATCTGCTTGACATTTGCCAGCTGAGCAGTGTGATTAATGTCTGCTCAGCTGCTTGATTATTGCCAGCTGAGCAGCATGATTCATCACAGCTGAGGTCCATGATTATTGCCTACAGACTGCCTGATTCGGGCCTGCTCAGCCCTTTGATTATTGCCTCCTGAAGCACATCATCAGTGTATGATAGCCACGTGATCAGCACATGATCACTCACATGATCAGCAGCATTCAGACACGTGATCACTGCATGCTCAGTCACGTGACCAGTAAATGATCAGCCATGTGATTAGTGCATGATCAGTCACGTGATCAGTGAATGATAGTCACCTCATCAGAGCATGATAGCCACGTGATCAGTCCATCATCAGTCACCTGATGAGCCACATGCTCAGTGCATGATAGCCACCTGATCAGTACATGATCAGTCACATGATCAGTGCATGATCAGCCACGTGATCAGTGCATGAGCAGTCAAGTGATTAGTGCCTGATATCTACGTGATCAGTGCATGATCAGTCACGAGATCAGTGCCTGATCAGCCACATGATCAGTGCAAGATAGCCAAGTGATCAGTGCATGATCAGTTACGTGATCAGTGCATTCGAAGTCACGTGATCAGTGCATGATAGCCACGTGATCAGTGCATGATAGCCACGTGATCAGTGCATGATCAGTCACGTGATCAGTGTATGATCAGCCACTTGAACTGTTCGTGCTCAGTCACGTAATCAGGGCCTACTGAGCTGAGTGATTCCTGTCAGCTCAGCTGCTTGACAATTGCCAGCTGGGCTGCGTGATTCCTGCAGGCTCATCCGCTTGATAATTCCCACGTGAGTTGCGTGATTCCAGCCTGCTCATCTGCTTGACATTTGCCAGCTGAGCAGCATGATTCATCACAGGTGAAGTCCATGATTATTGCCTACAGACTGCCTGATTCGGGCCTGCTCAGCCCTTTGATTATTGCCTCCTGAAGCACATCATCAGTGTATGATAGCCACGTGGTTAGCACATGATCACTCACATGATCAGCAGCATTCAGACACGTGATCACTGCATGCTCAGTCACGAGACCAGTAAATGATCAGCCATGTGATTAGTGCATGATCAGTCACGTGACCAGTAAATGATCAGCCATGTCATTAGTGCATGATCAGTCACGTGATCAGTGCATGATCAGTCACGTGATCATTGTATGATCATCCACGTGATATGTGCATGGGGAGTCACGTGATCAGTGAATGATAAACACGTTATCAGTGAATGATCAATCATGTGATCAGTGTATGATCAGACTCGTGATCAGTGCACGATAGCCAGGTGATCAGTGCATGATAGCCACCTGATCAGTGCATCATCAGACACATTATCAGTGCATGATCTGTCAGGTGATCAGTGTATGATATCCAGGTGATCATTGAATGCACAGTAAGCTGATCAGTGCAGTAAAGCTACATGATAACTGAATGTTCAGCCACGTGATCAGTGAATGATAGCCACGTGATCAGTGCAGGTAATCCACGTAATCAGTGCATGATAGCCACCTGATCAGTGCATGATACCTACATGATCAGTGCATGATCAGCCACGTGATCAGTGCATGATCAGTCACGTGATTAGTGAATGATAGTCACCTGATCAGTTCATGATATCCACCTGATCAGTGCATGATAGCCACGTGATCAGTGCATGATCAGTCACGGATCAGTACATGATCAGTCACGTGATCAGTGCATGATCAGTCACGTGATCAGTGAATGATAGACACCTGATCCGTGCATGATAGCCACCTGATCAGTGCATGATAACCACGTGATCAGTGCATGATCAGTCACGTGATTGGTTAATGATAGCCACTTGATCAGTGCATGATAAGCACGTAATCAGTGCATGATCAGTCACGTGATCAGTGGATGATAGGTAAGTGATCAGTGCATGATCAGCAACGTGAGCAGTGCATGATAGCCTGATCAGTGCATGATAGCCACGTGATCAGTGCATGATCAGTCACGTGATCAGTGCATGATAGCTACGTGATCAGTACATGATAAGCTACGTGAGCACTGCATTATAGCCACCTGATCAGTGAATGATAGCCACCTGATCCGTGCATAATAGCCACGTAATCAGTGCATGATCAGTCACGTGATCAGTGCAGGATCAGTCACGTGATCAGTGAATGATAACCACCTGATCAGTTCATGATATCCACCTGATCAGTGCATGATAGCCACGTGATCAGTGCATGATAGCTACGTGATCAGTACATGATCAGCAAGGTGAGCACTGCATGATAGCCACCTGTTCAGTGAATGATAGCCACCTGATCAGTGCATGATAGCCATCTGATCAGTGCATGATAGCCTCGTGATCAGTGCATGATAGCTACGTGATCAGTACATGATCAGCAACGTGAGCACTGCATGATAGCCACCTGTTCAGTGAATGATAGCCACCTGATCCGTGCATAATAGCCACGTGATCATTGCATGATCAGTGACGTGATCAGTGTATTAACATACGTGGTCAGTTAATGCACAGTCAAATGATTAGGATTGAAAGCCAAGTGATCAGTGCATGATCCGTCACGTGATCAGTGTATGATCAGCCACTTGAACAGTTCGTGTTCAGTCACGTAATCAGGTCCTACTGAGCTGAGTGATTCCTGTCAGCTCAAGCTGCTTGACAATTGCCAGCTGGGCTGCGTGATTCCTGCCTGCTCATCTGCTTGATAACTGGCAGCTGAACTGCATAATTCTTACCTGCCCATTTGCTTGATAATTGCCAGCTGAGTTACATGATTCCTGCCGGCTCATCCGCTTGACATTTGCCAGCTGAGCAGTGTGATTAATGTCTGCTCAGCTGCTTGATTATTGCCAGCTGAGCAGCATGATTCATCACAGCTGAAGTCCATGATTATTGCCTACAGACTGCCTGATTCGGGCCTGCTCAGCCCTTTGATTATTGCCTCCTGAAGCACATCATCAGTGTATGATAGCCACGTGATCAGCACATGATCACTCACATGATCAGCAGCATTCAGACACGTGATCACTGCATGCTCAGTCACGTGACCAGTAAATGATCAGCCATGTGATTAGTGCATGATCAGTCACGTGATCAGTGCATGATCAGTCACGTGATATGTGCATGGGGAGTCACGTGATCAGTGAATGATAATCACGTTATCAGAGAATGATCAATCACGTGATCAGTGTATGATCAGACTCGTGGTCAGTGCAGGATAGCCAGGTGATCAGTGCATGATAGCCACCTGATCAGTGCATCATCAGACACATTATCAGTGCATGATCTGTCACGTGATCAATGTATGATATCCAGGTGATCACTGAATGCACAGTCAGGTGATCAGTGCAGTAAAGCTACATGATCACTGAATGTTCAGCCACGTGATCAGTGAATGATAGCCACGTGATCAGTGCAGGAAAGCCACGTGATCAGTGCATGATAGCCACCTGATCAGTGCATCATAGCTACATGATCAGTGAATGATCAATCACGCAATCAGTGCATGATCAGCCACGTGATCAGTGCATGATAGACACCTGATCAGTACATGATCAGACTAATTATCAGTGCATGATCCGTTACGTGATCAGTGCATGTGCAGTCAAGTGATCCGGGCATGATAGCCACGTGATTAGTACATGATCATTCACATGAACAGTACATGATCAGCCACGTGACCAGTGAATGATAGCCACCTGATCAGAGCATGATAGCCCCGTGATCAGTGCATGATCAATTACTTGATCAGTGCATGATAAGTCACGTGATCAGTGCATGATGAGTCACCTGATCAGTGAATGATAGCCACCTGATCAGTGCATGATAGCCACCTGATCACGGCGTGATAGCCACGTGATCAGCTCATAATTAGTCACGTGATCAGTGAATGATAACTTACTTGATCAGTGCATGCGCAGTCACGTGATAAGTGCATTATCAGCAAAGTGAGCAGTGCCTGATAGCCATGTGATCAGTACATGATCAGTAGCATGATAGGTGTATGATCAGCCACGTGATCAGTGCAAGATCTGTCAGGTGATCTGTGTATGATCTGTCACGTGATCAGTGTATGATCAGCTAGGTGATAATTGCATGAAAGCCACATGATTACTGCATGAGAGCAACGTGATCAGTGCATGATCAGTCACCTGATCAGTGCATGATAGCTACGTGATCAGTACATGATCAGCAACGTGAGCACTGCATGATAGTCACCGGATCAGTGAAAGATAGCCAACTGATCCGTGCACAATAGCCACGTAATCAGTGCATGATCAGTCATGTGATCAGTGTATGATCAGTCACGTGATCAGTGAATGATAGCCACCTGATCAGTTCATGATATCCACCTGATCAGTGCATGATAGCCACGTGATCAGTGCATGATCAGTCACGGATCAGTGCATGATCAGTCCCGTGATCAGTACATGATCAGTCACATGATCAGTGAATGATAGCCACCTGATCAGTGCATATTAGCCACCTGATCAGTGCATGATCAGTCACCTGATCAGTGCATGATAGCTACGTGACCAGTACATGATCAGCAACGTGAGCACTGCATGATAGCCACCTGATCAGTGAATGATAGCCAACTGATCCGTGCACAATAGCCACGTAATCAGTGCATGATCAGTTCACATGATCAGTGTATGATCAGTCACGTGATCAGTGAATGATAGCCACCTGATCAGTTCATGATATCCACCTGATCAGTGCATGATAGCCACGTGATCAGTGCATGATCAGTCACGTGATCAGTGCATGATCAGTCACGTGATCAGTGAATGATAGACACCTGATCAGTGCATGACAGCCACCTGATCAGTGCATGATAACCACGTGATCAGTGCATGATCAGTCACGTGATTGGTTAATGATAGCCACTTGATCAGTGCATGATAAGCACGTAATCAGTGCATGATCAGTGACGTGATCAGTGCATACGCAGTCACGTGATCAGTGGATGATAGGTAAGTGATCAGTGCATGATCAGCAACGTGAGAACTGCATGATAGCCTGATCAGTGAATGATAGCCACCTGATCCGCGCATAATAGCCACGTGATCACTTCATGATCAGTTACGTGATCAGTGTATTAACATACGTGGTCAGTGCATGCACAGTCAAATGATTAGGATTGAAAGCCAAGTGATCAGTGCATGATCAGTCACGTGATCAGTGTATGATCAGCCACTTGAACAGTTCGTGCTCAGTCACGTAATCAGGGCCTACTGAGCTGAGTGATTCCTGTCAGCTCAGCTGCTTGACAATTGCCAGCTGGGCTGCGTGATTCCTGCCTGCTCATCTGCTTGATAACTGCCAGCTGAGCTGCATGATTCTTACCTGCCCATTTGCTTGATAATTGCCAGCTGAGTTGCGTGATTCCTGCCGGCTCATCCGCTTGATAATTCCCACGTGAGTTGCGTGATTCCAGCCTGCTCATCTGCTTGACATTTGCCAGCTGAGCAGTGTGATTAATGTCTGCTCAGCTGCTTGATTATTGCCAGCTGAGCAGCATGATTCATCACAGCTGAGGTCCATGATTATTGCCTACAGACTGCCTGATTCGGGCCTGCTCAGCCCTTTGATTATTGCCTCCTGAAGCACATCATCAGTTCATGATATCCACGGGATCAGTTCATGATAGCCACGTGATCAGTGCATGATCAGTCACAGATCAGTGCATGATCAGTCACATGATCAGTGAATGATAGCCACCTGATCAGTGCATAATAGCCACGTGATCAGGGCATGATCAATCACGTGATCAGTGCATGATAGCTATGTGATCAGTACATGATCAGCAAGGTGAGCACTGCATGATAGCCACCTGATCAATGAATGATAGCCACCTGATCCGTGCATAATAGCCACGTGATCAGTGCATGATCAGTCAGGTGATCAGTACATGATAAGCCACGTGACCAGTGAATGATAGCCACCTGATCAGTGCATGATAGCCACGTGATCAGTGCATGATCAGTTAGGGGATCAGTGGATGGGCAGTCACATCATTAGTGCATGATCAGTCACGTGATCAGTGAATGATAGCCACCTGATCAGTGCCTGATAGCCACGTAATCAGTGCATGATCAGACACGTGATCAGTGCAAGATCACTTACGTTACCAGTGCATGCCCAGTCACGTTATCAGTGCATGATAGCTACATGATCACTGCATGATTAGCCACGTGAGCACTGCATGATAGCCCCCTGATCATTGAATGATAGCCACCTGATCAGTGCATAATAGCCATGTGATCAGTGCTTGATCAGTCACATGATCAGTGAATGATAGCCACCTGATCAGTGCATGATTGCCACCTGATCAGTTCATGATAGCCACGTGATCAGTGCATGATCAGTCAAGTGATCAGTGCATGATCATTTACGTGATCAGTGCATGATCAGTCACGTGATCAGAGCATGATGAGTCACCTGATCAGTGAATGATAGCCACCTGATCAGTGCATGATAGCCACCTGACCACTGCGTGATAGCCACCTGATCAGCTCATAATTTGTCACGTGATCAGTGCATGATCAGTTACGTGATCAGTGCATGCGCAGTCACGTGATAAGTGCATTATCAGCAACGTGAGCAGTGCCTGATAGCCACGTGATCAGTACATGATCAGTCACGTGATAGGTGTATGATCAGCCACGTGATCAGTGAATGATAGCCACGTGATCAGTGCAAGATCTGTCAGGTGTTCTGTGTATGATCTGTCACGTGATCAGTGTATGATCAGCCAGGTGATATTTGCATGAAAGCCACGTGATTAGTGCATGAGAGCCACGTGATCAGTGCATGATCAGTCACGTGATCAGTGCATGATTAGTCACGTGATCACTGAATGATAGCCACCTGATCAGTTCATGATATCCACCTGATCAGTGCATGATAGCCACGTGATCAGTGCATGATCAGTCACGGATCAGTGCATGATCAGTCAGGTGATCAGTGAATGATAGACACCTGATCAGTGCATGATAGCCACCTGATCAGTGCATGATAGCCACGTGATCAGTGCATGATCAGTCACGTGATCGGTGAATGATAGCCACTTGATCAGTGCATGATAACCACGTAATCAGTGCATGATCAGTCACGTGATCAGTGCATGATAGCTACGTGATCAGTACTAGATCAGCAACGTGAGCACTGCATGATAGCCACCTGATCAGTGAATGATATCCACCTGATCAGTGCATGATAGCCACGTGATCAGTGCATGATCGGTCACGTATCATTGCATTATCAGTCAGGTGGTCAGTGAATGATAGACACCTGATCAGTGCATGATAGCCACCTGATCAGTGCATGATAGCCACGTGATCAGTGCATGATCAGTCACGTGATTGGTGAATGATAGCCACTTGATCAGTGCATGATAACCACGTAATCAGTGCATTATCTGTCACGTGATCAATGCATGATAAGTAAGTGATCAGTGCATGATCAGCAACGTGAGCACTGCATGATAGCCTGATCAGTGAATGAGAGCCACCTGATCAGTGCATAATAGCCACATGATTAGTCTATCGTCAGTCAAGTGATCAGCCACTTGATCAGTGCATGATCAGTCACGTGATCAGTGCATGATCAGTCACGTGATCAGTGAATGATAGCCACCTCATCAGTGCATGATAGCCAAGTGATCAGTCCATCATCAGTCACCTGATGAGCCACATGATCAGTGCATGATAGTCACGTGATCAGTACATGATCAGTCAGGTGATCAGTGCATGATCAGTCACGTGATGAGTGCATGGGCAGTTAAGTGATTAGTGCCTGATACCTACGTGATCAGTGCATGATCAGTCACGAGATCAGTTCATGATCAGCCACGTGATCAGTGCATGATAGACACCTGATCAGTGCATGATCAGACACATTATCAGTGCATGATCCGTTACGTGATCAGTGCATGTGCAGTCAGGTGATCTGGGCATGATAGCCACGTGATTAGTACATGATCATTCACATGAGCAGTACATGATCAGCCACGTGACCATTGAATGATAGCCACCTGATCAGAGCATGATAGCCCCGTGATCAGTGCATGATCAATTACTTGATCAGTGCATGATCAGCCACGTGATCAGTGCATGATAGACACCTGATCAGTGCATGATCAGACACATTATCAGTGCATGATCCGTTAAGTGATCAGTGCATGTGCAGTCAGGTGATCCGGGCATGATAGCCACGTGATTAGTACATGATCATTCACATGAACAGTACATGATCAGCCACGTGACCAGTGAATGATAGCCACCTGATCAGAGCATGATAGCCCCGTGATCAGTGCATGATCAATTACTTGATCAGTGCATGATAAGTCACGTGATCAGAGCATGATGAGTCACCTGATCAGTGAATGATAGCCACCTGATCAGTGCATGATAGCCACCTGATCACGGCGTGATAGCCACGTGATCAGCTCATAATTAGTCACGTGATCAGTGAATGATAACTTACTTGATCAGTGCATGCGCAGTCACGTGATAAGTGCATTATCAGCAACGTGAGCAGTGCCTGATAGCCACGTGATCAGTACATGATCAGTCGCGTGATAGGTGTATGATCAGCCACGTGATCAGTGAATGATAGCCACGTGATCAGTGCAAGATCTGTCAGGTGATCTGTGTATGATCTGTCACGTGATCAGTGTATGATCAGCTAGGTGATAATTGCATGAAAGCCACATGATTACTGCATGAGAGCAACGTGATCAGTGCATGATCAGTCACCTGATCAGTGCATGATAGCTACGTGATCAGTACATGATCAGCAACGTGAGCACTGCATGATAGTCACCGGATCAGTGAAAGATAGCCAACTGATCCGTGCACAATAGCCACGTAATCAGTGCATGATCAGTCATGTGATCAGTGTATGATCAGTCACGTGATCAGTGAATGATAGCCACCTGATCAGTTCATGATATCCACCTGATCAGTGCATGATAGCCACGTGATCAGTGCATGATCAGTCACGGATCAGTGCATGATCAGTCCCGTGATCAGTACATGATCAGTCACATGATCAGTGAATGATAGCCACCTGATCAGTGCATATTAGCCACCTGATCAGTGCATGATCAGTCACCTGATCAGAGCATGATAGCTACGTGACCAGTACATGATCAGCAACGTGAGCACTGCATGATAGAAACGTGATCAGTGAATGATAGCCAACTGATCCGTGCACAATAGTCATGTAATCAGTGCATGATCAGTTCACATGATCAGTGTATGATCAGTCACGTGATCAGTGAATGATAGCCACCTGATCAGTTCATGATATCCACCTGATCAGTGCATGATAGCCACGTGATCAGTGCATGATCAGTCACGTGATCAGTGCATGATCAGTCACGTGATCAGTGAATGATAGCCACCTGATCAGTGCATGATAGCCACCTGATCAGTGCATGATAACCACGTGATCAGTGCATGATCAGTCACGTGATTGGTTAATGATAGCCACTTGATCAGTGCATGATAAGCACGTAATCAGTGCATGATCAGTCACGTGATCAGTGCATATGCAGTCACGTGATCAGTGGATGATAGGTAAGTGATCAGTGCATGATCAGCAACGTGAGCAGTGCATGATAGCCTGATCAGTGCATGACAGCCACCTGATCAGTTCATGATAGCCACGTGATCAGTGCATGATCAGTCACGTGATCGGTGAATGATAGCCACTTGATCAGTGCATGATAACCACGTAATCAGTGCATGATCAGTCACGTGATCAGTGGATGATCAGCCACTTGAACAGTTCGTGTTCAGTCACGTAATCAGGGCCTACTGAGCTGAGTGATTCCTGTCAGCTCAGCTGCTTGACAATTGCCAGCTGGGCTGCGTGATTCCTGCCTGCTCATCTGCTTGATAACTGCCAGCTGAGCTGCATGATTCTTACCTGCCCATTTGCTTGATAATTGCCAGCTGAGTTGCGTGATTCCTGCCGGCTCATCCGCTTGATAATTCCCACGTGAGTTGCGTGATTCCAGCCTGCTCATCTGCTTGACATTTGCCAGCTGAGCAGTGTGATTAATGTCTGCTCAGCTGCTTGATTATTGCCAGCTGAGCAGCATGATTCATCACAGCTGAGGTCCATGATTATTGCCTACAGACTGCCTGATTCGGGCCTGCTCAGCCCTTTGATTATTGCCTCCTGAAGCACATCATCAGTTCATGATATCCACGGGATCAGTTCATGATAGCCACGTGATCAGTGCATGATCAGTCACAGATCAGTGCATGATCAGTCACATGATCAGTGAATGATAGCCACCTGATCAGTGCATAATAGCCACGTGATCAGGGCATGATCAATCACGTGATCAGTGCATGATAGCTATGTGATCAGTACATGATCAGCAAGGTGAGCACTGCATGATAGCCACCTGATCAATGAATGATAGCCACCTGATCCGTGCATAATAGCCACGTGATCAGTGCATGATCAGTCAGGTGATCAGTACATGATAAGCCACGTGACCAGTGAATGATAGCCACCTGATCAGTGCATGATAGCCACGTGATCAGTGCATGATCAGTTAGGGGATCAGTGGATGGGCAGTCACATCATTAGTGCATGATCAGTCACGTGATCAGTGAATGATAGCCACCTGATCAGTGCCTGATAGCCACGTAATCAGTGCATGATCAGACACGTGATCAGTGCAAGATCACTTACGTTACCAGTGCATGCCCAGTCACGTTATCAGTGCATGATAGCTACATGATCACTGCATGATTAGCCACGTGAGCACTGCATGATAGCCCCCTGATCATTGAATGATAGCCACCTGATCAGTGCATAATAGCCATGTGATCAGTGCTTGATCAGTCACATGATCAGTGAATGATAGCCACCTGATCAGTGCATGATTGCCACCTGATCAGTTCATGATAGCCACGTGATCAGTGCATGATCAGTCAAGTGATCAGTGCATGATCATTTACGTGATCAGTGCATGATCAGTCACGTGATCAGAGCATGATGAGTCACCTGATCAGTGAATGATAGCCACCTGATCAGTGCATGATAGCCACCTGACCACTGCGTGATAGCCACCTGATCAGCTCATAATTTGTCACGTGATCAGTGCATGATCAGTTACGTGATCAGTGCATGCGCAGTCACGTGATAAGTGCATTATCAGCAACGTGAGCAGTGCCTGATAGCCACGTGATCAGTACATGATCAGTCACGTGATAGGTGTATGATCAGCCACGTGATCAGTGAATGATAGCCACGTGATCAGTGCAAGATCTGTCAGGTGTTCTGTGTATGATCTGTCACGTGATCAGTGTATGATCAGCCAGGTGATATTTGCATGAAAGCCACGTGATTAGTGCATGAGAGCCACGTGATCAGTGCATGATCAGTCACGTGATCAGTGCATGATTAGTCACGTGATCACTGAATGATAGCCACCTGATCAGTTCATGATATCCACCTGATCAGTGCATGATAGCCACGTGATCAGTGCATGATCAGTCACGGATCAGTGCATGATCAGTCAGGTGATCAGTGAATGATAGACACCTGATCAGTGCATGATAGCCACCTGATCAGTGCATGATAGCCACGTGATCAGTGCATGATCAGTCACGTGATCGGTGAATGATAGCCACTTGATCAGTGCATGATAACCACGTAATCAGTGCATGATCAGTCACGTGATCAGTGCATGATAGCTACGTGATCAGTACATGATCAGCAACGTGAGCACTGCATGATAGCCACCTGATCAGTGAATGATATCCACCTGATCAGTGCATGATAGCCACGTGATCAGTGCATGATCGGTCACGTATCATTGCATTATCAGTCACGTGATCAGTGAATGATAGACACCTGATCAGTGCATGATAGCCACCTGATCAGTGCATGATAGCCACGTGATCAGTGCATGATCAGTCACGTGATTGGTGAATGATAGCCACTTGATCAGTGCATGATAACCACGTAATCAGTGCATGATCTGTCACGTGAACATTGCATACGCTGTCACGTGATCAATGCATGATAAGTAAGTGATCAGTGCATGATCAGCAACGTGAGCACTGCATGATAGCCTGATCAGTGAATGAGAGCCACCTGATCAGTGCATAATAGCCACGTGATTAGTCTACCGTCAGTCAAGTGATCAGCCACTTGATCAGTGCATGATCAGTCACGTGATCAGTGCATGATCAGTCACGTGATCAGTGAATGATAGCCACCTCATCAGTGCATGATAGCCAAGTGATCAGTCCATCATCAGTCACCTGATGAGCCACATGATCAGTGCATGATAGTCACGTGATCAGTACATGATCAGTCAGGTGATCAGTGCATGATCAGTCACGTGATGAGTGCATGGGCAGTTAAGTGATTAGTGCCTGATACCTACGTGATCAGTGCATGATCAGTCACGAGATCAGTGCATGATCAGCCACGTGATCAGTGCATGATAGACACCTGATCAGTGCATGATCAGACACATGATCAGTGCATGTGCAGTCAGGTGATCCGGGCATGATAGCCACGTGATTAGTACATGATCATTCACATGAACAGTACATGATCAGCCACGTGACCAGTGAATGATAGCCACCTGATCAGAGCATGATAGCCCCGTGATCAGTGCATGATCAATTACTTGATCAGTGCATGATAAGTCACGTGATCAGAGCATGATGAGTCACCTGATCAGTGAATGATAGCCACCTGATCAGTGCATGATAGCCACCTGATCACGGCGTGATAGCCACGTGATCAGCTCATAATTAGTCACGTGATCAGTGAATGATAACTTACTTGATCAGTGCATGCGCAGTCACGTGATAAGTGCATTATCAGCAACGTGATCAGTGCCTGATAGCCACGTGATCAGTACATGATCAGTCGCGTGATAGGTGTATGATCAGCCACGTGATCAGTGCAAGATCTGTCAGGTGATCTGTGTATGATCTGTCACGTGATCAGTGTATGATCAGCTAGGTGATAATTGCATGAAAGCCACATGTTTACTGCATGAGAGCAACGTGATCAGTGCATGATCAGTCACCTGATCAGTGCATGATAGCTACGTGATCAGTACATGATCAGCAACGTGAGCACTGCATGATAGTCACCGGATCAGTGAAAGATAGCCAACTGATCCGTGCACAATAGCCACGTAATCAGTGCATGATCAGTCATGTGATCAGTGTATGATCAGTCACGTGATCAGTGAATGATAGCCACCTGATCAGTTCATGATATCCACCTGATCAGTGCATGACAGCCACGTGATCAGTGCATGATCAGTCACGGGTCAGTGCATGATCAGTCCCGTGATCAGTACATGATCAGTCACATGATCAGTGAATGATAGCCACCTGATCAGTGCATATTAGCCACATGATCAGTGCATGATCAGTCACCTGATCAGTGCATGATAGCTACGTGACCAGTACATGATCAGCAACGTGAGCACTGCATGATAGCCACCTGATCAGTGAATGATAGCCAACTGATCCGTGCACAATAGCCATGTAATCAGTGCATGATCAGTTCACATGATCAGTGTATGATCAGTCACGTGATCAGTGAATGATAGCCACCTGATCAGTTAATGATATCCACCTGATCAGTGCATGATAGCCACGTGATCAGTGCATGATCAGTCACGTGATCAGTGCATGATCAGTCACGTGATCAGTGAATGATAGACACCTGATCAGTGCATGATAGCCACCTGATCAGTGCATGATAACCACGTGATCAGTGCATGATCAGTCACGTGATTGGTTAATGATAGCCACTTGATCAGTGCATGATAAGCGCGTAAACAGTGAATGATCAGTCACGTGATCAGTGCATACGCAGTCACGTGATCAGTGGATGATAGGTAAGTGATCAGTGCATGATCAGCAACGTGAGCAGTGCATGATAGCCTGATCAGTGCATGACAGCCACCTGATCAGTTCATGATAGCCACGTGATCAGTGCATGATCAGTCACGTGATCGGTGAATGATAGCCACTTGATCAGTGCATGATAACCACGTAATCAGTGCATGATCAGTGACGTGGTCAGTGCATACGCAGTCACGTGATCAGTGGATGATAGGTAAGTGATCAGTGCATGATCAGCAACGTGAGCACTGCATGATAGCCTGATCAGTGAATGATAGCCACCTGATCCGTGCATAATAGCCACGTGATCATTGCATGATCAGTTACGTGATCAGTGTATTAACATACGTGGTCAGTGCATGCACAGTCAAATGATTAGGATTGAAAGCCAAGTGATCAGTGCATGATCAGTCACGTGATCAGTGTATGATCAGCCACTTGAACAGTTCGTGCTCAGTCACGTAATCAGGGCCTACTGAGCTGAGTGATTCCTGTCAGCTCAGCTGCTTGACAATTGCCAGCTGGGCTGCGTGATTCCTGCCTGCTCATCTGCTTGATAACTGCCAGCTGAGCTGCATGATTCTTACCTGCCCATTTGCTTGATAATTGCCAGCTGAGTTGCGTGATTCCTGCCGGCTCATCCGCTTGATAATTCCCACGTGAGTTGCGTGATTCCAGCCTGCTCATCTGCTTGACATTTGCCAGCTGAGCAGTGTGATTAATGTCTGCTCAGCTGCTTGATTATTGCCAGCTGAGCAGCATGATTCATCACAGCTGAGGTCCATGATTATTGCCTACAGACTGCCTGATTCGGGCCTGCTCAGCCCTTTGATTATTGCCTCCTGAAGCACATCATCAGTTCATGATATCCACGGGATCAGTTCATGATAGCCACGTGATCAGTGCATGATCAGTCACAGATCAGTGCATGATCAGTCACATGATCAGTGAATGATAGCCACCTGATCAGTGCATAATAGCCACGTGATCAGGGCATGATCAATCACGTGATCAGTGCATGATAGCTATGTGATCAGTACATGATCAGCAAAGTGAGCACTGCATGATAGCCACCTGATCAATGAATGATAGCCACCTGATCCGTGCATAATAGCCACGTGATCAGTGCATGATCAGTCAGGTGATCAGTACATGATAAGCCACGTGACCAGTGAATGATAGCCACCTGATCAGTGCATGATAGCCACGTGATCAGTGCATGATCAGTTAGGGGATCAGTGGATGGGCAGTCACATCATTAGTGCATGATCAGTCACGTGATCAGTGAATGATAGCCACCTGATCAGTGCCTGATAGCCACGTAATCAGTGCATGATCAGACACGTGATCAGTGCAAGATCACTTACGTTACCAGTGCATGCCCAGTCACGTTATCAGTGCATGATAGCTACATGATCACTGCATGATTAGCCACGTGAGCACTGCATGATAGCCCCCTGATCATTGAATGATAGCCACCTGATCAGTGCATAATAGCCATGTGATCAGTGCTTGATCAGTCACATGATCAGTGAATGATAGCCACCTGATCAGTGCATGATTGCCACCTGATCAGTTCATGATAGCCACGTGATCAGTGCATGATCAGTCAAGTGATCAGTGCATGATCATTTACGTGATCAGTGCATGATCAGTCACGTGATCAGAGCATGATGAGTCACCTGATCAGTGAATGATAGCCACCTGATCAGTGCATGATAGCCACCTGACCACTGCGTGATAGCCACCTGATCAGCTCATAATTTGTCACGTGATCAGTGCATGATCAGTTACGTGATCAGTGCATGCGCAGTCACGTGATAAGTGCATTATCAGCAACGTGAGCAGTGCCTGATAGCCACGTGATCAGTACATGATCAGTCACGTGATAGGTGTATGATCAGCCACGTGATCAGTGAATGATAGCCACGTGATCAGTGCAAGATCTGTCAGGTGTTCTGTGTATGATCTGTCACGTGATCAGTGTATGATCAGCCAGGTGATATTTGCATGAAAGCCACGTGATTAGTGCATGAGAGCCACGTGATCAGTGCATGATCAGTCACGTGATCAGTGCATGATTAGTCACGTGATCACTGAATGATAGCCACCTGATCAGTTCATGATATCCACCTGATCAGTGCATGATAGCCACGTGATCAGTGCATGATCAGTCACGGATCAGTGCATGATCAGTCAGGTGATCAGTGAATGATAGACACCTGATCAGTGCATGATAGCCACCTGATCAGTGCATGATAGCCACGTGATCAGTGCATGATCAGTCACGTGATCGGTGAATGATAGCCACTTGATCAGTGCATGATAACCACGTAATCAGTGCATGATCAGTCACGTGATCAGTGCATGATAGCTACGTGATCAGTACATGATCAGCAACGTGAGCACTGCATGATAGCCACCTGATCAGTGAATGATATCCACCTGATCAGTGCATGATAGCCACGTGATCAGTGCATGATCGGTCACGTATCATTGCATTATCAGTCACGTGATCAGTGAATGATAGACACCTGATCAGTGCATGATAGCCACCTGATCAGTGCATGATAGCCACGTGATCAGTGCATGATCAGTCACGTGATTGGTGAATGATAGCCACTTGATCAGTGCATGATAACCACGTAATCAGTGCATGATCTGTCACGTGAACATTGCATACGCTGTCACGTGATCAATGCATGATAAGTAAGTGATCAGTGCATGATCAGCAACGTGAGCACTGCATGATAGCCTGATCAGTGAATGAGAGCCACCTGATCAGTGCATAATAGCCACGTGATTAGTCTACCGTCAGTCAAGTGATCAGCCACTTGATCAGTGCATGATCAGTCACGTGATCAGTGCATGATCAGTCACGTGATCAGTGAATGATAGCCACCTCATCAGTGCATGATAGCCAAGTGATCAGTCCATCATCAGTCACCTGATGAGCCACATGATCAGTGCATGATAGTCACGTGATCAGTACATGATCAGTCAGGTGATCAGTGCATGATCAGTCACGTGATGAGTGCATGGGCAGTTAAGTGATTAGTGCCTGATACCTACGTGATCAGTGCATGATCAGTCACGAGATCAGTGCATGATCAGCCACGTGATCAGTGCATGATAGACACCTGATCAGTGCATGATCAGACACATGATCAGTGCATGTGCAGTCAGGTGATCCGGGCATGATAGCCACGTGATTAGTACATGATCATTCACATGAACAGTACATGATCAGCCACGTGACCAGTGAATGATAGCCACCTGATCAGAGCATGATAGCCCCGTGATCAGTGCATGATCAATTACTTGATCAGTGCATGATAAGTCACGTGATCAGAGCATGATGAGTCACCTGATCAGTGAATGATAGCCACCTGATCAGTGCATGATAGCCACCTGATCACGGCGTGATAGCCACGTGATCAGCTCATAATTAGTCACGTGATCAGTGAATGATAACTTACTTGATCAGTGCATGCGCAGTCACGTGATAAGTGCATTATCAGCAACGTGATCAGTGCCTGATAGCCACGTGATCAGTACATGATCAGTCGCGTGATAGGTGTATGATCAGCCACGTGATCAGTGCAAGATCTGTCAGGTGATCTGTGTATGATCTGTCACGTGATCAGTGTATGATCAGCTAGGTGATAATTGCATGAAAGCCACATGTTTACTGCATGAGAGCAACGTGATCAGTGCATGATCAGTCACCTGATCAGTGCATGATAGCTACGTGATCAGTACATGATCAGCAACGTGAGCACTGCATGATAGTCACCGGATCAGTGAAAGATAGCCAACTGATCCGTGCACAATAGCCACGTAATCAGTGCATGATCAGTCATGTGATCAGTGTATGATCAGTCACGTGATCAGTGAATGATAGCCACCTGATCAGTTCATGATATCCACCTGATCAGTGCATGACAGCCACGTGATCAGTGCATGATCAGTCACGGATCAGTGCATGATCAGTCCCGTGATCAGTACATGATCAGTCACATGATCAGTGAATGATAGCCACCTGATCAGTGCATATTAGCCACATGATCAGTGCATGATCAGTCACCTGATCAGTGCATGATAGCTACGTGACCAGTACATGATCAGCAACGTGAGCACTGCATGATAGCCACCTGATCAGTGAATGATAGCCAACTGATCCGTGCACAATAGCCATGTAATCAGTGCATGATCAGTTCACATGATCAGTGTATGATCAGTCACGTGATCAGTGAATGATAGCCACCTGATCAGTTCATGATATCCACCTGATCAGTGCATGATAGCCACGTGATCAGTGCATGATCAGTCACGTGATCAGTGCATGATCAGTCACGTGATCAGTGAATGATAGACACCTGATCAGTGCATGATAGCCACCTGATCAGTGCATGATAACCACGTGATCAGTGCATGATCAGTCACGTGATTGGTTAATGATAGCCACTTGATAAGTGCATGATAAGCACATAAACAGTGAATGATCAGTCACGTGATCAGTGCATACGCAGTCACGTGATCAGTGGATGATAGGTAAGTGATCAGTGCATGATCAGCAACGTGAGCAGTGCATGATAGCCTGATCAGTGCATGACAGCCACCTGATCCGTTCATGATAGCCACGTGATCAGTGCATGATCAGTCACGTGATCGGTGAATGATAGCCACTTGATCAGTGCATGATAACCACGTAATCAGTGCATGATCAGTGACATGATCAGTGCATACGCAGTCACGCGATTAGTGGATGATAGGTAAGTGATCAGTGCATGATCAGCAACGTGAGCACTGCATGATAGCCTGATCAGTGAATGATAGCCACCTGATCCGTGCATAATAGCCACGTGATCATTGCATGATCAGTCACGTGATCAGTGTATGATCAGCCACTTGAACAGTTCGTGCTCAGTCACGTAATCAGGGCCTACTGAGCTGAGTGATTCCTGTCAGCTCAGCTGCTTGACAATTGCCAGCTGGGCTGCGTGATTCCTGCCTGCTCATCTGCTTGATAACTGCCAGCTGAGCTGCATGATTCTTACCTGCCCATTTGCTTGATAATTGCCAGCTGAGTTGCGTGATTCCTGCCGGCTCATCCGCTTGATAATTCCCACGTGAGTTGCGTGATTCCAGCCTGCTCATCTGCTTGACATTTGCCAGCTGAGCAGTGTGATTAATGTCTGCTCAGCTGCTTGATTATTGCCAGCTGAGCAGCATGATTCATCACAGCTGAGGTCCATGATTATTGCCTACAGACTGCCTGATTCGGGCCTGCTCAGCCCTTTGATTATTGCCTCCTGAAGCACATCATCAGTTCATGATATCCACGGGATCAGTTCATGATAGCCACGTGATCAGTGCATGATCAGTCACAGATCAGTGCATGATCAGTCACATGATCAGTGAATGATAGCCACCTGATCAGTGCATAATAGCCACGTGATCAGGGCATGATCAATCACGTGATCAGTGCATGATAGCTATGTGATCAGTACATGATCAGCAAGGTGAGCACTGCATGATAGCCACCTGATCAATGAATGATAGCCACCTGATCCGTGCATAATAGCCACGTGATCAGTGCATGATCAGTCAGGTGATCAGTACATGATAAGCCACGTGACCAGTGAATGATAGCCACCTGATCAGTGCATGATAGCCACGTGATCAGTGCATGATCAGTTAGGGGATCAGTGGATGGGCAGTCACATCATTAGTGCATGATCAGTCACGTGATCAGTGAATGATAGCCACCTGATCAGTGCCTGATAGCCACGTAATCAGTGCATGATCAGACACGTGATCAGTGCAAGATCACTTACGTTACCAGTGCATGCCCAGTCACGTTATCAGTGCATGATAGCTACATGATCACTGCATGATTAGCCACGTGAGCACTGCATGATAGCCCCCTGATCATTGAATGATAGCCACCTGATCAGTGCATAATAGCCATGTGATCAGTGCTTGATCAGTCACATGATCAGTGAATGATAGCCACCTGATCAGTGCATGATTGCCACCTGATCAGTTCATGATAGCCACGTGATCAGTGCATGATCAGTCAAGTGATCAGTGCATGATCATTTACGTGATCAGTGCATGATCAGTCACGTGATCAGAGCATGATGAGTCACCTGATCAGTGAATGATAGCCACCTGATCAGTGCATGATAGCCACCTGACCACTGCGTGATAGCCACCTGATCAGCTCATAATTTGTCACGTGATCAGTGCATGATCAGTTACGTGATCAGTGCATGCGCAGTCACGTGATAAGTGCATTATCAGCAACGTGAGCAGTGCCTGATAGCCACGTGATCAGTACATGATCAGTCACGTGATAGGTGTATGATCAGCCACGTGATCAGTGCAAGATCTGTCAGGTGTTCTGTGTATGATCTGTCACGTGATCAGTGTATGATCAGCCAGGTGATATTTGCATGAAAGCCACGTGATTAGTGCATGAGAGCCACGTGATCAGTGCATGATCAGTCACGTGATCAGTGCATGATTAGTCACGTGATCACTGAATGATAGCCACCTGATCAGTTCATGATATCCACCTGATCAGTGCATGATAGCCACGTGATCAGTGCATGATCAGTCACGGATCAGTGCATGATCAGTCAGGTGATCAGTGAATGATAGACACCTGATCAGTGCATGATAGCCACCTGATCAGTGCATGATAGCCACGTGATCAGTGCATGATCAGTCACGGGATCGGTGAATGATAGCCACTTGATCAGTGCATGATAACCACGTAATCAGTGCATGATCAGTCACGTGATCAGTGCATGATAGCTACGTGATCAGTACATGATCAGCAACGTGAGCACTGCATGATAGCCACCTGATCAGTGAATGATATCCACCTGATCAGTGCATGATAGCCACGTGATCAGTGCATGATCGGTCACGTATCATTGCATTATCAGTCACGTGATCAGTGAATGATAGACACCTGATCAGTGCATGATAGCCACCTGATCAGTGCATGATAGCCACGTGATCAGTGCATGATCAGTCACGTGATTGGTGAATGATAGCCACTTGATCAGTGCATGATAAGCACGTAATCAGTGCATGATCTGTCAGGTGATCATTGCATACGCAGTCACGTGATCAATGCATGATAAGTAAGTGATCAGTGCATGATCAGCAACGTGAGCACTGCATGATAGCCTGATCAGTGAATGAGAGCCACCTGATCAGTGCATAATAGCCACGTGATTAGTCTATCGTCAGTCAAGTGATCAGCCACTTGATCAGTGCATGATCAGTCACGTGATCAGTGCACGATCAGTCACGTGATCAGTGAATGATAGACACCTGATCAGTGCATGATAGCCACCTGATCAGTGCATAATAACCACGTGATCAGTGCATGATCAGTCACGTGATTGGTTAATGATAGCCACTTGATCAGTGCATGATAAGCACGTAAACAGTGAATGATCAGTCACGTGATCAGTGCATACGCAGTCACGTGATCAGTGGATGATAGGTAAGTGATCAGTGCATGATCAGCAACGTGAGCAGTGCATGATAGCCTGATCAGTGCATGACAGCCACCTGATCAGTTCATGATAGCCACGTGATCAGTGCATGATCAGTCACGTGATCGGTGAATGATAGCCACTTGATCAGTGCATGATAACCACGTAATCAGTGCATGATCAGTGACGTGATCAGTGCATACGCAGTCACGTGATCAGTGGATGATAGGTAAGTGATCAGTGCATGATCAGCAACGTGAGCACTGCATGATAGCCTGATCAGTGAATGATAGCCACCTGATCCGTGCATAATAGCCACGTGATCATTGCATGATCAGTTACGTGATCAGTGTATTAACATACGTGGTCAGTGCATGCACAGTCAAATGATTAGGATTGAAAGCCAAGTGATCAGTGCATGATCAGTCACGTGATCAGTGTATGATCAGCCACTAGAACAGTTCGTGCTCAGTCACGTAATCAGGGCCTACTGAGCTGAGTGATTCCTGTCAGCTCAGCTGCTTGACAATTGCCAGCTGGGCTGCGTGATTCCTGCCTGCTCATCTGCTTGATAACTGCCAGCTGAGCTGCATGATTCTTACCTGCCCATTTGCTTGATAATTGCCAGCTGAGTTGCGTGATTCCTGCCGGCTCATCCGCTTGATAATTCCCACGTGAGTTGCGTGATTCCAGCCTGCTCATCTGCTTGACATTTGCCAGCTGAGCAGTGTGATTAATGTCTGCTCAGCTGCTTGATTATTGCCAGCTGAGCAGCATGATTCATCACAGCTGAGGTCCATGATTATTGCCTACAGACTGCCTGATTCGGGCCTGCTCAGCCCTTTGATTATTGCCTCCTGAAGCACATCATCAGTTCATGATATCCACGGGATCAGTTCATGATAGCCACGTGATCAGTGCATGATCAGTCACAGATCAGTGCATGATCAGTCACATGATCAGTGAATGATAGCCACCTGATCAGTGCATAATAGCCACGTGATCAGGGCATGATCAATCACGTGATCAGTGCATGATAGCTATGTGATCAGTACATGATCAGCAAGGTGAGCACTGCATGATAGCCACCTGATCAATGAATGATAGCCACCTGATCCGTGCATAATAGCCACGTGATCAGTGCATGATCAGTCAGGTGATCAGTACATGATAAGCCACGTGACCAGTGAATGATAGCCACCTGATCAGTGCATGATAGCCACGTGATCAGTGCATGATCAGTTAGGGGATCAGTGGATGGGCAGTCACATCATTAGTGCATGATCAGTCACGTGATCAGTGAATGATAGCCACCTGATCAGTGCCTGATAGCCACGTAATCAGTGCATGATCAGACACGTGATCAGTGCAAGATCACTTACGTTACCAGTGCATGCCCAGTCACGTTATCAGTGCATGATAGCTACATGATCACTGCATGATTAGCCACGTGAGCACTGCATGATAGCCCCCTGATCATTGAATGATAGCCACCTGATCAGTGCATAATAGCCATGTGATCAGTGCTTGATCAGTCACATGATCAGTGAATGATAGCCACCTGATCAGTGCATGATTGCCACCTGATCAGTTCATGATAGCCACGTGATCAGTGCATGATCAGTCAAGTGATCAGTGCATGATCATTTACGTGATCAGTGCATGATCAGTCACGTGATCAGAGCATGATGAGTCACCTGATCAGTGAATGATAGCCACCTGATCAGTGCATGATAGCCACCTGACCACTGCGTGATAGCCACCTGATCAGCTCATAATTTGTCACGTGATCAGTGCATGATCAGTTACGTGATCAGTGCATGCGCAGTCACGTGATAAGTGCATTATCAGAAACGTGAGCAGTGCCTGATAGCCACGTGATCAGTACATGATCAGTCACGTGATAGGTGTATGATCAGCCACGTGATCAGTGCAAGATCTGTCAGGTGTTCTGTGTATGATCTGTCACGTGATCAGTGTATGATCAGCCAGGTGATATTTGCATGAAAGCCACGTGATTAGTGCATGAGAGCCACGTGATCAGTGCATGATCAGTCACGTGATCAGTGCATGATTAGTCACGTGATCACTGAATGATAGCCACCTGATCAGTTCATGATATCCACCTGATCAGTGCATGATAGCCACGTGATCAGTGCATGATCAGTCACGGATCAGTGCATGATCAGTCAGGTGATCAGTGAATGATAGACACCTGATCAGTGCATGATAGCCACCTGATCAGTGCATGATAGCCACGTGATCAGTGCATGATCAGTCACGGGATCGGTGAATGATAGCCACTTGATCAGTGCATGATAACCACGTAATCAGTGCATGATCAGTCACGTGATCAGTGCATGATAGCTACGTGATCAGTACATGATCAGCAACGTGAGCACTGCATGATAGCCACCTGATCAGTGAATGATATCCACCTGATCAGTGCATGATAGCCACGTGATCAGTGCATGATCGGTCACGTATCATTGCATTATCAGTCACGTGATCAGTGAATGATAGACACCTGATCAGTGCATGATAGCCACCTGATCAGTGCATGATAGCCACGTGATCAGTGCATGAACAGTCACGTGATTGGTGAATGATAGCCACTTGATCAGTGCATGATAAGCACGTAATCAGTGCATGATCTGTCACGTGATCATTGCATACGCAGTCACGTGATCAATGCATGATAAGTAAGTGATCAGTGCATGATCAGCAACGTGAGCACTGCATGATAGCCTGATCAGTGAATGAGAGCCACCTGATCAGTGCATAATAGCCACGTCATTAGCCTGCCGTCAGTCAAGTGATCAGCCACTTGATCAGTGCATGATCAGTCACGTGATCAGTGCATGATCAGTCACGTGATCAGTGAATGAAAGCCACCTCATCAGTGCATGATAGCCAAGTGATCAGTCCATCATCAGTCACCTGATGAGCCACATGATCAGTGCATGATAGTCACGTGATCAGTACATGATCAGTCAGGTGATCAGTGCATGATCAGTCACGTGATGAGTGCATGGGCAGTTAAGTGATTAGTGCCTGATACCTACGTGATCAGTGCATGATCAGTCACGAGATCAGTGCATGATCAGCCACATGATCAGTGCAAGATAGCCACGTGATCAGTGCATGATCAGTTACGTGATCAGTGCATGCGTAGTCACGTGATCAGTGCATGATAGCCACGTGATCAGTACATGATCAGTCAGGTGATCTGTGCATGATCAGATACGTTTTGAGTGCATGGGCAGTCAAGTGACTAGTGCCTGATACCTACGTGATCAGTGCATGATCAGTCACGTGATCAGTTCATGATCAGCCACGTGATCAGTGCATGATAGACACCTGATCAGTGCATGATCAGACACATTATCAGTGCATGATCAGACACATGATCAGTGCATGTGCAGTCAGGTGATCCGGGCATGATAGCCACGTGATTAGTACATGATCATTCACATGAGCAGTACATGATCAGCCACGTGACCATTGAATGATAGCCACCTGATCAGAGCATGATAGCCCCGTGATCAGTGCATGATCAATTACTTGATCAGTGCATGATCAGCCACGTGATCAGTGCATGATAGACACCTGATCAGTGCATGATCAGACACATTATCAGTGCATGATCCGTTACATGATCAGTGCATGTGCAGTCAGGTGATCCGGGCATGATAGCCACGTGATTAGTACATGATCATTCACATGAACAGTACATGATCAGCCACGTGACCAGTGAATGATAGCCACCTGATCAGAGCATGATAGCCCCGTGATCAGTGCATGATCAATTACTTGATCAGTGCATGATAAGTCACGTGATCAGAGCATGATGAGTCACCTGATCAGTGAATGATAGCCACCTGATCAGTGCATGATAGCCACCTGATCACGGCGTGATAGCCACGTGATCAGCTCATAATTAGTCACGTGATCAGTGAATGATAACTTACTTGATCAGTGCATGCGCAGTCACGTGATAAGTGCATTATCAGCAACGTGAGCAGTGCCTGATAGCCACGTGATCAGTACGTGATCAGTCGCGTGATAGGTGTATGATCAGCCACGTGATCAGTGAATGATAGCCACGTGATCAGTGCAAGATCTGTCAGGTGATCTGTGTATGATCTGTCACGTGATCAGTGTATGATCAGCTAGGTGATAATTGCATGAAAGCCACATGATTACTGCATGAGAGCAACGTGATCAGTGCATGATCAGTCACCTGATCAGTGCATGATAGCTACGTGATCAGTACGTGATCAGCAACGTGAGCACTGCATGATAGTCACCGGATCAGTGAAAGATAGCCAATTGATCCGTGCACAATAGCCACGTAATCAGTGCATGATCAGTCATGTGATCAGTGTATGATCAGTCACGTGATCAGTGAATGATAGCCACCTGATCAGTTCATGATATCCACCTGATCAGTGCATGATAGCCACGTGATCAGTGCATGATCAGTCCCGTGATCAGTACATGATCAGTCACATGATCAGTGAATGATAGCCACCTGATCAGTGCATGATCAGTCACCTGATCAGTGCATGATAGCTACGTGAACAGTACATGATCAGCAACGTGAGCACTGCATGATAGCCACCTGATCAGTGAATGATAGCCAACTGATCCGTGCACAATAGCCACGTAATCAGTGCATGATCAGTTCACATGATCAGTGTATGATCAGTCACGTGATCAGTGAATGATAGCCACCTGATCAGTTCATGATATCCACCTGATCAGTGCATGATAGCCACGTGATCAGTGCATGATCAGTCACGTGATCAGTGAATGATAGACACCTGATCAGTGCATGATAGCCACCTGATCAGTGCATGATAACCACGTGATCAGTGCATGATCAGTCACGTGATTGGTTAATGATAGCCACTTGATCAGTGCATGATAAGCACGTAATCAGTGCATGATCAGTCACGTGATCAGTGCATACGCAGTCACGTGATCAGTGGATGATAGGTAAGTGATCAGTGCATGATCAGCAACGTGAGCAGTGCATGATCAGTCACGGATCAGTGCATGATCAGTCCCGTGATCAGTACATGATCAGTCACATGATCAGTGAATGATAGCCACCTGATCAGTGCATATTAGCCACCTGATCAGTGCATGATCAGTCACCTGATCAGTGCATGATAGCTACGTGACCAGTACATGATCAGCAACGTGAGCACTGCATGATAGCCACCTGATCAGTGAATGATAGCCAACTGATCCGTGCACAATAGCCATGTAATCAGTGCATGATCAGTTCACATGATCAGTGTATGATCAGTCACGTGATCAGTGAATGATAGCCACCTGATCAGTTCATGATATCCACCTGATCAGTGCATGATAGCCACGTGATCAGTGCATGATCAGTCACGTGATCAGTGCATGATCAGTCACGTGATCAGTGAATGATAGACACCTGATCAGTGCATGATAGCCACCTGATCAGTGCATGATAACCACGTGATCAGTGCATGATCAGTCACGTGATTGGTTAATGATAGCCACTTGATCAGTGCATGATAAGCACGTAATCAGTGCATGATCAGTCACGTGATCAGTGCATACGCAGTCACGTGATCAGTGGATGATAGGTAAGTGATCAGTGCATGATCAGCAACGTGAGCAGTGCATGATAGCCTGATCAGTGCATGACAGCCACCTGATCAGTTCATGATAGCCACGTGATCAGTGCATGATCAGTCACGTGATCGGTGAATGATAGCCACTTGATCAGTGCATGATAACCACGTAATCAGTGCATGATCAGTCACGTGATCAGTGTATGATCAGCCACTTGAACAGTTCGTGTTCAGTCACGTAATCAGGGCCTACTGAGCTGAGTGATTCCTGTCAGCTCAGCTGCTTGACAATTGCCAGCTGGGCTGCGTGATTCCTGCCTGCTCATCTGCTTGATAACTGCCAGCTGAGCTGCATGATTCTTACCTGCCCATTTGCTTGATAATTGCCAGCTGAGTTGCGTGATTCCTGCCGGCTCATCCGCTTGATAATTCCCACGTGAGTTGCGTGATTCCAGCCTGCTCATCTGCTTGACATTTGCCAGCTGAGCAGTGTGATTAATGTCTGCTCAGCTGCTTGATTATTGCCAGCTGAGCAGCATGATTCATCACAGCTGAGGTCCATGATTATTGCCTACAGACTGCCTGATTCGGGCCTGCTCAGCCCTTTGATTATTGCCTCCTGAAGCACATCATCAGTTCATGATATCCACGGGATCAGTTCATGATAGCCACGTGATCAGTGCATGATCAGTCACAGATCAGTGCATGATCAGTCACATGATCAGTGAATGATAGCCACCTGATCAGTGCATAATAGCCACGTGATCAGGGCATGATCAATCACGTGATCAGTGCATGATAGCTATGTGATCAGTACATGATCAGCAAGGTGAGCACTGCATGATAGCCACCTGATCAATGAATGATAGCCACCTGATCCGTGCATAATAGCCACGTGATCAGTGCATGATCAGTCAGGTGATCAGTACATGATAAGCCACGTGACCAGTGAATGATAGCCACCTGATCAGTGCATGATAGCCACTTGATCAGTGCATGATCAGTTAGGGGATCAGTGGATGGGCAGTCACATCATTAGTGCATGATCAGTCACGTGATCAGTGAATGATAGCCACCTGATCAGTGCCTGATAGCCACGTAATCAGTGCATGATCAGACACGTGATCAGTGCAAGATCACTTACGTTACCAGTGCATGCCCAGTCACGTTATCAGTGCATGATAGCTACATGATCACTGCATGATTAGCCACGTGAGCACTGCATGATAGCCCCCTGATCATTGAATGATAGCCACCTGATCAGTGCATAATAGCCATGTGATCAGTGCTTGATCAGTCACATGATCAGTGAATGATAGCCACCTGATCAGTGCATGATTGCCACCTGATCAGTTCATGATAGCCACGTGATCAGTGCATGATCAGTCAAGTGATCAGTGCATGATCATTTACGTGATCAGTGCATGATCAGTCACGTGATCAGAGCATGATGAGTCACCTGATCAGTGAATGATAGCCACCTGATCAGTGCATGATAGCCACCTGACCACTGCGTGATAGCCACCTGATCAGCTCATAATTTGTCACGTGATCAGTGCATGATCAGTTACGTGATCAGTGCATGCGCAGTCACGTGATAAGTGCATTATCAGCAACGTGAGCAGTGCCTGATAGCCACGTGATCAGTACATGATCAGTCACGTGATAGGTGTATGATCAGCCACGTGATCAGTGAATGATAGCCACGTGATCAGTGCAAGATCTGTCAGGTGTTCTGTGTATGATCTGTCACGTGATCAGTGTATGATCAGCCAGGTGATATTTGCATGAAAGCCACGTGATTAGTGCATGAGAGCCACGTGATCAGTGCATGATCAGTCACGTGATCAGTGCATGATTAGTCACGTGATCACTGAATGATAGCCACCTGATCAGTTCATGATATCCACCTGATCAGTGCATGATAGCCACGTGATCAGTGCATGATCAGTCACGGATCAGTGCATGATCAGTCAGGTGATCAGTGAATGATAGACACCTGATCAGTGCATGATAGCCACCTGATCAGTGCATGATAGCCACGTGATCAGTGCATGATCAGTCACGTGATCGGTGAATGATAGCCACTTGATCAGTGCATGATAACCACGTAATCAGTGCATGATCAGTCACGTGATCAGTGCATGATAGCTACGTGATCAGTACATGATCAGCAACGTGAGCACTGCATGATAGCCACCTGATCAGTGAATGATATCCACCTGATCAGTGCATGATAGCCACGTGATCAGTGCATGATCGGTCACGTATCATTGCATTATCAGTCACGTGATCAGTGAATGATAGACACCTGATCAGTGCATGATAGCCACCTGATCAGTGCATGATAGCCACGTGATCAGTGCATGATCAGTCACGTGATTGGTGAATGATAGCCACTTGATCAGTGCATGATAACCACGTAATCAGTGCATGATCTGTCACGTGAACATTGCATACGCTGTCACGTGATCAATGCATGATAAGTAAGTGATCAGTGCATGATCAGCAACGTGAGCACTGCATGATAGCCTGATCAGTGAATGAGAGCCACCTGATCAGTGCATAATAGCCACGTGATTAGTCTACCGTCAGTCAAGTGATCAGCCACTTGATCAGTGCATGATCAGTCACGTGATCAGTGCATGATCAGTCACGTGATCAGTGAATGATAGCCACCTCATCAGTGCATGATAGCCAAGTGATCAGTCCATCATCAGTCACCTGATGAGCCACATGATCAGTGCATGATAGTCACGTGATCAGTACATGATCAGTCAGGTATTCAGTGCATGATCAGTCACGTGATGAGTGCATGGGCAGTTAAGTGATTAGTGCCTGATACCTACGTGATCAGTGCATGATCAGTCACGAGATCAGTGCATGATCAGCCACGTGATCAGTGCATGATAGACACCTGATCAGTGCATGATCAGACACATGATCAGTGCATGTGCAGTCAGGTGATCCGGGCATGATAGCCACGTGATTAGTACATGATCATTCACATGAACAGTACATGATCAGCCACGTGACCAGTGAATGATAGCCACCTGATCAGAGCATGATAGCCCCGTGATCAGTGCATGATCAATTACTTGATCAGTGCATGATAAGTCACGTGATCAGAGCATGATGAGTCACCTGATCAGTGAATGATAGCCACCTGATCAGTGCATGATAGCCACCTGATCACGGCGTGATAGCCACGTGATCAGCTCATAATTAGTCACGTGATCAGTGAATGATAACTTACTTGATCAGTGCATGCGCAGTCACGTGATAAGTGCATTATCAGCAACGTGATCAGTGCCTGATAGCCACGTGATCAGTACATGATCAGTCGCGTGATAGGTGTATGATCAGCCACGTGATCAGTGCAAGATCTGTCAGGTGATCTGTGTATGATCTGTCACGTGATCAGTGTATGATCAGCTAGGTGATAATTGCATGAAAGCCACATGTTTACTGCATGAGAGCAACGTGATCAGTGCATGATCAGTCACCTGATCAGTGCATGATAGCTACGTGATCAGTACATGATCAGCAACGTGAGCACTGCATGATAGTCACCGGATCAGTGAAAGATAGCCAACTGATCCGTGCACAATAGCCACGTAATCAGTGCATGATCAGTCATGTGATCAGTGTATGATCAGTCACGTGATCAGTGAATGATAGCCACCTGATCAGTTCATGATATCCACCTGATCAGTGCATGACAGCCACGTGATCAGTGCATGATCAGTCACGGGTCAGTGCATGATCAGTCCCGTGATCAGTACATGATCAGTCACATGATCAGTGAATGATAGCCACCTGATCAGTGCATATTAGCCACCTGATCAGTGCATGATCAGTCACCTGATCAGTGCATGATAGCTACGTGACCAGTACATGATCAGCAACGTGAGCACTGCATGATAGCCACCTGATCAGTGAATGATAGCCAACTGATCCGTGCACAATAGCCATGTAATCAGTGCATGATCAGTTCACATGATCAGTGTATGATCAGTCACGTGATCAGTGAATGATAGCCACCTGATCAGTTAATGATATCCACCTGATCAGTGCATGATAGCCACGTGATCAGTGCATGATCAGTCACGTGATCAGTGCATGATCAGTCACGTGATCAGTGAATGATAGACACCTGATCAGTGCATGATAGCCACCTGATCAGTGCATGATAACCACGTGATCAGTGCATGATCAGTCACGTGATTGGTTAATGATAGCCACTTGATCAGTGCATGATAAGCGCGTAAACAGTGAATGATCAGTCACGTGATCAGTGCATACGCAGTCACGTGATCAGTGGATGATAGGTAAGTGATCAGTGCATGATCAGCAACGTGAGCAGTGCATGATAGCCTGATCAGTGCATGACAGCCACCTGATCAGTTCATGATAGCCACGTGATCAGTGCATGATCAGTCACGTGATCGGTGAATGATAGCCACTTGATCAGTGCATGATAACCACGTAATCAGTGCATGATCAGTGACGTGGTCAGTGCATACGCAGTCACGTGATCAGTGGATGATAGGTAAGTGATCAGTGCATGATCAGCAACGTGAGCACTGCATGATAGCCTGATCAGTGAATGATAGCCACCTGATCCGTGCATAATAGCCACGTGATCATTGCATGATCAGTTACGTGATCAGTGTATTAACATACGTGGTCAGTGCATGCACAGTCAAATGATTAGGATTGAAAGCCAAGTGATCAGTGCATGATCAGTCACGTGATCAGTGTATGATCAGCCACTTGAACAGTTCGTGCTCAGTCACGTAATCAGGGCCTACTGAGCTGAGTGATTCCTGTCAGCTCAGCTGCTTGACAATTGCCAGCTGGGCTGCGTGATTCCTGCCTGCTCATCTGCTTGATAACTGCCAGCTGAGCTGCATGATTCTTACCTGCCCATTTGCTTGATAATTGCCAGCTGAGTTGCGTGATTCCTGCCGGCTCATCCGCTTGATAATTCCCACGTGAGTTGCGTGATTCCAGCCTGCTCATCTGCTTGACATTTGCCAGCTGAGCAGTGTGATTAATGTCTGCTCAGCTGCTTGATTATTGCCAGCTGAGCAGCATGATTCATCACAGCTGAGGTCCATGATTATTGCCTACAGACTGCCTGATTCGGGCCTGCTCAGCCCTTTGATTATTGCCTCCTGAAGCACATCATCAGTTCATGATATCCACGGGATCAGTTCATGATAGCCACGTGATCAGTGCATGATCAGTCACAGATCAGTGCATGATCAGTCACATGATCAGTGAATGATAGCCACCTGATCAGTGCATAATAGCCACGTGATCAGGGCATGATCAATCACGTGATCAGTGCATGATAGCTATGTGATCAGTACATGATCAGCAAAGTGAGCACTGCATGATAGCCACCTGATCAATGAATGATAGCCACCTGATCCGTGCATAATAGCCACGTGATCAGTGCATGATCAGTCAGGTGATCAGTACATGATAAGCCACGTGACCAGTGAATGATAGCCACCTGATCAGTGCATGATAGCCACGTGATCAGTGCATGATCAGTTAGGGGATCAGTGGATGGGCAGTCACATCATTAGTGCATGATCAGTCACGTGATCAGTGAATGATAGCCACCTGATCAGTGCCTGATAGCCACGTAATCAGTGCATGATCAGACACGTGATCAGTGCAAGATCACTTACGTTACCAGTGCATGCCCAGTCACGTTATCAGTGCATGATAGCTACATGATCACTGCATGATTAGCCACGTGAGCACTGCATGATAGCCCCCTGATCATTGAATGATAGCCACCTGATCAGTGCATAATAGCCATGTGATCAGTGCTTGATCAGTCACATGATCAGTGAATGATAGCCACCTGATCAGTGCATGATTGCCACCTGATCAGTTCATGATAGCCACGTGATCAGTGCATGATCAGTCAAGTGATCAGTGCATGATCATTTACGTGATCAGTGCATGATCAGTCACGTGATCAGAGCATGATGAGTCACCTGATCAGTGAATGATAGCCACCTGATCAGTGCATGATAGCCACCTGACCACTGCGTGATAGCCACCTGATCAGCTCATAATTTGTCACGTGATCAGTGCATGATCAGTTACGTGATCAGTGCATGCGCAGTCACGTGATAAGTGCATTATCAGCAACGTGAGCAGTGCCTGATAGCCACGTGATCAGTACATGATCAGTCACGTGATAGGTGTATGATCAGCCACGTGATCAGTGAATGATAGCCACGTGATCAGTGCAAGATCTGTCAGGTGTTCTGTGTATGATCTGTCACGTGATCAGTGTATGATCAGCCAGGTGATATTTGCATGAAAGCCACGTGATTAGTGCATGAGAGCCACGTGATCAGTGCATGATCAGTCACGTGATCAGTGCATGATTAGTCACGTGATCACTGAATGATAGCCACCTGATCAGTTCATGATATCCACCTGATCAGTGCATGATAGCCACGTGATCAGTGCATGATCAGTCACGGATCAGTGCATGATCAGTCAGGTGATCAGTGAATGATAGACACCTGATCAGTGCATGATAGCCACCTGATCAGTGCATGATAGCCACGTGATCAGTGCATGATCAGTCACGTGATCGGTGAATGATAGCCACTTGATCAGTGCATGATAACCACGTAATCAGTGCATGATCAGTCACGTGATTGGTTAATGATAGCCACTTGATCAGTGCATGATAAGCACGTAATCAGTGAATGATCAGTCACGTGATCAGTGCATACGCAGTCACGTGATCAGTGGATGATAGGTAAGTGATCAGTGCATGATCAGCAACGTGAGCGGTGCATGATAGCCTGATCAGTGCATGACAGCCACCTGATCAGTTCATGATAGCCACGTGATCAGTGCATGATCAGTCACGTGATCGGTGAATGATAGCCACTTGATCAGTGCATGATAACCACGTAATCAGTGCATGATCAGTGACGTGATCAGTGCATACGCAGTCACGTGATCAGTGGATGATAGGTAAGTGATCAGTGCATGATCAGCAACGTGAGCACTGCATGATGGCCTGATCAGTGAATGATAGCCACCTGATCCGTGCATAATAGCCACGTGATCATTGCATGATCAGTTATGTGATCAGTGTATTAACATACGTGGTCTGTGCATGCACAGTCAAATGATTAGGATTGAAAGCCAAGTGATCAGTGCATGATCAGTCACGTGATCAGTGTATGATCAGCCACTTGAACAGTTCGTGCTCAGTCACGTAATCAGGGCCTACTGAGCTGAGTGATTCCTGTCAGCTCAGCTGCTTGACAATTGCCAGCTGGGCTGCGTGATTCCTGCCTGCTCATCTGCTTGATAACTGCCAGCTGAGCTGCATGATTCTTACCTGCCCATTTGCTTGATAATTGCCAGCTGAGTTGCGTGATTCCTGCCGGCTCATCCGCTTGATAATTCCCACGTGAGTTGCGTGATTCCAGCCTGCTCATCTGCTTGACATTTGCCAGCTGAGCAGTGTGATTAATGTCTGCTCAGCTGCTTGATTATTGCCAGCTGAGCAGCATGATTCATCACAGCTGAGGTCCATGATTATTGCCTACAGACTGCCTGATTCGGGCCTGCTCAGCCCTTTGATTATTGCCTCCTGAAACACATCATCAGTTCATGATATCCACGGGATCAGTTCATGATAGCCACGTGATCAGTGCATGATCAGTCACAGATCAGTGCATGATCAGTCACATGATCAGTGAATGATAGCCACCTGATCAGTGCATAATAGCCACGTGATCAGGGCATGATCAATCACGTGATCAGTGCATGATAGCTATGTGATCAGTACATGATCAGCAAGGTGAGCACTGCATGATAGCCACCTGATCAATGAATGATAGCCACCTGATCCGTGCATAATAGCCATGTGATCAGTGCATGATCAGTCAGGTGATCAGTACATGATAAGCCACGTGACCAGTGAATGATAGCCACCTGATCAGTGCATGATAGCCACGTGATCAGTGCATGATCAGTTAGGGGATCAGTGGATGGGCAGTCACATCATTAGTGCATGATCAGTCACGTGATCAGTGAATGATAGCCACCTGATCAGTGCCTGATAGCCACGTAATCAGTGCATGATCAGACACGTGATCAGTGCAAGATCACTTACGTTACCAGTGCATGCCCAGTCACGTTATCAGTGCATGATAGCTACATGATCACTGCATGATTAGCCACGTGAGCACTGCATGATAGCCCCCTGATCATTGAATGATAGCCACCTGATCAGTGCATAATAGCCATGTGATCAGTGCTTGATCAGTCACATGATCAGTGAATGATAGCCACCTGATCAGTGCATGATTGCCACCTGATCAGTTCATGATAGCCACGTGATCAGTGCATGATCAGTCAAGTGATCAGTGCATGATCATTTACGTGATCAGTGCATGATCAGTCACGTGATCAGAGCATGATGAGTCACCTGATCAGTGAATGATAGCCACCTGATCAGTGCATGATAGCCACCTGACCACTGCGTGATAGCCACCTGATCAGCTCATAATTTGTCACGTGATCAGTGCATGATCAGTTACGTGATCAGTGCATGCGCAGTCACGTGATAAGTGCATTATCAGCAACGTGAGCAGTGCCTGATAGCCACGTGATCAGTACATGATCAGTCACGTGATAGGTGTATGATCAGCCACGTGATCAGTGAATGATAGCCACGTGATCAGTGCAAGATCTGTCAGGTGTTCTGTGTATGATCTGTCACGTGATCAGTGTATGATCAGCCAGGTGATATTTGCATGAAAGCCACGTGATTAGTGCATGAGAGCCACGTGATCAGTGCATGATCAGTCACGTGATCAGTGCATGATTAGTCACGTGATCACTGAATGATAGCCACCTGATCAGTTCATGATATCCACCTGATCAGTGCATGATAGCCACGTGATCAGTGCATGATCAGTCACGGATCAGTGCATGATCAGTCAGGTGATCAGTGAATGATAGACACCTGATCAGTGCATGATAGCCACCTGATCAGTGCATGATAGCCACGTGATCAGTGCATGATCAGTCACGTGATCGGTGAATGATAGCCACTTGATCAGTGCATGATAACCACGTAATCAGTGCATGATCAGTCACGTGATTGGTTAATGATAGCCACTTGATCAGTGCATGATAAGCACGTAATCAGTGAATGATCAGTCACGTGATCAGTGCATACGCAGTCACGTGATCAGTGGATGATAGGTAAGTGATCAGTGCATGATCAGCAACGTGAGCGGTGCATGATAGCCTGATCAGTGCATGACAGCCACCTGATCAGTTCATGATAGCCACGTGATCAGTGCATGATCAGTCACGTGATCGGTGAATGATAGCCACTTGATCAGTGCATGATAACCACGTAATCAGTGCATGATCAGTGACGTGATCAGTGCATACGCAGTCACGTGATCAGTGGATGATAGGTAAGTGATCAGTGCATGATCAGCAACGTGAGCACTGCATGATGGCCTGATCAGTGAATGATAGCCACCTGATCCGTGCATAATAGCCACGTGATCATTGCATGATCAGTTATGTGATCAGTGTATTAACATACGTGGTCTGTGCATGCACAGTCAAATGATTAGGATTGAAAGCCAAGTGATCAGTGCATGATCAGTCACGTGATCAGTGTATGATCAGCCACTTGAACAGTTCGTGCTCAGTCACGTAATCAGGGCCTACTGAGCTGAGTGATTCCTGTCAGCTCAGCTGCTTGACAATTGCCAGCTGGGCTGCGTGATTCCTGCCTGCTCATCTGCTTGATAACTGCCAGCTGAGCTGCATGATTCTTACCTGCCCATTTGCTTGATAATTGCCAGCTGAGTTGCGTGATTCCTGCCGGCTCATCCGCTTGATAATTCCCACGTGAGTTGCGTGATTCCAGCCTGCTCATCTGCTTGACATTTGCCAGCTGAGCAGTGTGATTAATGTCTGCTCAGCTGCTTGATTATTGCCAGCTGAGCAGCATGATTCATCACAGCTGAGGTCCATGATTATTGCCTACAGACTGCCTGATTCGGGCCTGCTCAGCCCTTTGATTATTGCCTCCTGAAACACATCATCAGTTCATGATATCCACGGGATCAGTTCATGATAGCCACGTGATCAGTGCATGATCAGTCACAGATCAGTGCATGATCAGTCACATGATCAGTGAATGATAGCCACCTGATCAGTGCATAATAGCCACGTGATCAGGGCATGATCAATCACGTGATCAGTGCATGATAGCTATGTGATCAGTACATGATCAGCAAGGTGAGCACTGCATGATAGCCACCTGATCAATGAATGATAGCCACCTGATCCGTGCATAATAGCCATGTGATCAGTGCATGATCAGTCAGGTGATCAGTACATGATAAGCCACGTGACCAGTGAATGATAGCCACCTGATCAGTGCATGATAGCCACGTGATCAGTGCATGATCAGTTAGGGGATCAGTGGATGGGCAGTCACATCATTAGTGCATGATCAGTCACGTGATCAGTGAATGATAGCCACCTGATCAGTGCCTGATAGCCACGTAATCAGTGCATGATCAGACACGTGATCAGTGCAAGATCACTTACGTTACCAGTGCATGCCCAGTCACGTTATCAGTGCATGATAGCTACATGATCACTGCATGATTAGCCACGTGAGCACTGCATGATAGCCCCCTGATCATTGAATGATAGCCACCTGATCAGTGCATAATAGCCATGTGATCAGTGCTTGATCAGTCACATGATCAGTGAATGATAGCCACCTGATCAGTGCATGATTGCCACCTGATCAGTTCATGATAGCCACGTGATCAGTGCATGATCAGTCAAGTGATCAGTGCATGATCATTTACGTGATCAGTGCATGATCAGTCACGTGATCAGAGCATGATGAGTCACCTGATCAGTGAATGATAGCCACCTGATCAGTGCATGATAGCCACCTGACCACTGCGTGATAGCCACCTGATCAGCTCATAATTTGTCACGTGATCAGTGCATGATCAGTTACGTGATCAGTGCATGCGCAGTCACGTGATAAGTGCATTATCAGCAACGTGAGCAGTGCCTGATAGCCACGTGATCAGTACATGATCAGTCACGTGATAGGTGTATGATCAGCCACGTGATCAGTGAATGATAGCCACGTGATCAGTGCAAGATCTGTCAGGTGTTCTGTGTATGATCTGTCACGTGATCAGTGTATGATCAGCCAGGTGATATTTGCATGAAAGCCACGTGATTAGTGCATGAGAGCCACGTGATCAGTGCATGATCAGTCACGTGATCAGTGCATGATTAGTCACGTGATCACTGAATGATAGCCACCTGATCAGTTCATGATATCCACCTGATCAGTGCATGATAGCCACGTGATCAGTGCATGATCAGTCACGGATCAGTGCATGATCAGTCAGGTGATCAGTGAATGATAGACACCTGATCAGTGCATGATAGCCACCTGATCAGTGCATGATAGCCACGTGATCAGTGCATGATCAGTCACGTGATCGGTGAATGATAGCCACTTGATCAGTGCATGATAACCACGTAATCAGTGCATGATCAGTCACGTGATTGGTTAATGATAGCCACTTGATCAGTGCATGATAAGCACGTAATCAGTGAATGATCAGTCACGTGATCAGTGCATACGCAGTCACGTGATCAGTGGATGATAGGTAAGTGATCAGTGCATGATCAGCAACGTGAGCGGTGCATGATAGCCTGATCAGTGCATGACAGCCACCTGATCAGTTCATGATAGCCACGTGATCAGTGCATGATCAGTCACGTGATCGGTGAATGATAGCCACTTGATCAGTGCATGATAACCACGTAATCAGTGCATGATCAGTGACGTGATCAGTGCATACGCAGTCACGTGATCAGTGGATGATAGGTAAGTGATCAGTGCATGATCAGCAACGTGAGCACTGCATGATGGCCTGATCAGTGAATGATAGCCACCTGATCCGTGCATAATAGCCACGTGATCATTGCATGATCAGTTATGTGATCAGTGTATTAACATACGTGGTCTGTGCATGCACAGTCAAATGATTAGGATTGAAAGCCAAGTGATCAGTGCATGATCAGTCACGTGATCAGTGTATGATCAGCCACTTGAACAGTTCGTGCTCAGTCCCGTAATCAGGGCCTACTGAGCTGAGTGATTCCTGTCAGCTCAGCTGCTTGACAATTGCCAGCTGGGCTGCGTGATTCCTGCCTGCTCATCTGCTTGATAACTGCCAGCTGAGCTGCATGATTCTTACCTGCCCATTTGCTTGATAATTGCCAGCTGAGTTGCGTGATTCCTGCCGGCTCATCCGCTTGATAATTCCCACGTGAGTTGCGTGATTCCAGCCTGCTCATCTGCTTGACATTTGCCAGCTGAGCAGTGTGATTAATGTCTGCTCAGCTGCTTGATTATTGCCAGCTGAGCAGCATGATTCATCACAGCTGAGGTCCATGATTATTGCCTACAGACTGCCTGATTCGGGCCTGCTCAGCCCTTTGATTATTGCCTCCTGAAACACATCATCAGTTCATGATATCCACGGGATCAGTTCATGATAGCCACGTGATCAGTGCATGATCAGTCACAGATCAGTGCATGATCAGTCACATGATCAGTGAATGATAGCCACCTGATCAGTGCATAATAGCCACGTGATCAGGGCATGATCAATCACGTGATCAGTGCATGATAGCTATGTGATCAGTACATGATCAGCAAGGTGAGCACTGCATGATAGCCACCTGATCAATGAATGATAGCCACCTGATCCGTGCATAATAGCCATGTGATCAGTGCATGATCAGTCAGGTGATCAGTACATGATAAGCCACGTGACCAGTGAATGATAGCCACCTGATCAGTGCATGATAGCCACGTGATCAGTGCATGATCAGTTAGGGGATCAGTGGATGGGCAGTCACATCATTAGTGCATGATCAGTCACGTGATCAGTGAATGATAGCCACCTGATCAGTGCCTGATAGCCACGTAATCAGTGCATGATCAGACACGTGATCAGTGCAAGATCACTTACGTTACCAGTGCATGCCCAGTCACGTTATCAGTGCATGATAGCTACATGATCACTGCATGATTAGCCACGTGAGCACTGCATGATAGCCCCCTGATCATTGAATGATAGCCACCTGATCAGTGCATAATAGCCATGTGATCAGTGCTTGATCAGTCACATGATCAGTGAATGATAGCCACCTGATCAGTGCATGATTGCCACCTGATCAGTTCATGATAGCCACGTGATCAGTGCATGATCAGTCAAGTGATCAGTGCATGATCATTTACGTGATCAGTGCATGATCAGTCACGTGATCAGAGCATGATGAGTCACCTGATCAGTGAATGATAGCCACCTGATCAGTGCATGATAGCCACCTGACCACTGCGTGATAGCCACCTGATCAGCTCATAATTTGTCACGTGATCAGTGCATGATCAGTTACGTGATCAGTGCATGCGCAGTCACGTGATAAGTGCATTATCAGCAACGTGAGCAGTGCCTGATAGCCACGTGATCAGTACATGATCAGTCACGTGATAGGTGTATGATCAGCCACGTGATCAGTGAATGATAGCCACGTGATCAGTGCAAGATCTGTCAGGTGTTCTGTGTATGATCTGTCACGTGATCAGTGTATGATCAGCCAGGTGATATTTGCATGAAAGCCACGTGATTAGTGCATGAGAGCCACGTGATCAGTGCATGATCAGTCACGTGATCAGTGCATGATTAGTCACGTGATCACTGAATGATAGCCACCTGATCAGTTCATGATATCCACCTGATCAGTGCATGATAGCCACGTGATCAGTGCATGATCAGTCACGGATCAGTGCATGATCAGTCAGGTGATCAGTGAATGATAGACACCTGATCAGTGCATGATAGCCACCTGATCAGTGCATGATAGCCACGTGATCAGTGCATGATCAGTCACGTGATCGGTGAATGATAGCCACTTGATCAGTGCATGATAACCACGTAATCAGTGCATGATCAGTCACGTGATTGGTTAATGATAGCCACTTGATCAGTGCATGATAAGCACGTAATCAGTGAATGATCAGTCACGTGATCAGTGCATACGCAGTCACGTGATCAGTGGATGATAGGTAAGTGATCAGTGCATGATCAGCAACGTGAGCGGTGCATGATAGCCTGATCAGTGCATGACAGCCACCTGATCAGTTCATGATAGCCACGTGATCAGTGCATGATCAGTCACGTGATCGGTGAATGATAGCCACTTGATCAGTGCATGATAACCACGTAATCAGTGCATGATCAGTGACGTGATCAGTGCATACGCAGTCACGTGATCAGTGGATGATAGGTAAGTGATCAGTGCATGATCAGCAACGTGAGCACTGCATGATGGCCTGATCAGTGAATGATAGCCACCTGATCCGTGCATAATAGCCACGTGATCATTGCATGATCAGTTATGTGATCAGTGTATTAACATACGTGGTCTGTGCATGCACAGTCAAATGATTAGGATTGAAAGCCAAGTGATCAGTGCATGATCAGTCACGTGATCAGTGTATGATCAGCCACTTGAACAGTTCGTGCTCAGTCACGTAATCAGGGCCTACTGAGCTGAGTGATTCCTGTCAGCTCAGCTGCTTGACAATTGCCAGCTGGGCTGCGTGATTCCTGCCTGCTCATCTGCTTGATAACTGCCAGCTGAGCTGCATGATTCTTACCTGCCCATTTGCTTGATAATTGCCAGCTGAGTTGCGTGATTCCTGCCGGCTCATCCGCTTGATAATTCCCACGTGAGTTGCGTGATTCCAGCCTGCTCATCTGCTTGACATTTGCCAGCTGAGCAGTGTGATTAATGTCTGCTCAGCTGCTTGATTATTGCCAGCTGAGCAGCATGATTCATCACAGCTGAGGTCCATGATTATTGCCTACAGACTGCCTGATTCGGGCCTGCTCAGCCCTTTGATTATTGCCTCCTGAAACACATCATCAGTTCATGATATCCACGGGATCAGTTCATGATAGCCACGTGATCAGTGCATGATCAGTCACAGATCAGTGCATGATCAGTCACATGATCAGTGAATGATAGCCACCTGATCAGTGCATAATAGCCACGTGATCAGGGCATGATCAATCACGTGATCAGTGCATGATAGCTATGTGATCAGTACATGATCAGCAAGGTGAGCACTGCATGATAGCCACCTGATCAATGAATGATAGCCACCTGATCCGTGCATAATAGCCATGTGATCAGTGCATGATCAGTCAGGTGATCAGTACATGATAAGCCACGTGACCAGTGAATGATAGCCACCTGATCAGTGCATGATAGCCACGTGATCAGTGCATGATCAGTTAGGGGATCAGTGGATGGGCAGTCACATCATTAGTGCATGATCAGTCACGTGATCAGTGAATGATAGCCACCTGATCAGTGCCTGATAGCCACGTAATCAGTGCATGATCAGACACGTGATCAGTGCAAGATCACTTACGTTACCAGTGCATGCCCAGTCACGTTATCAGTGCATGATAGCTACATGATCACTGCATGATTAGCCACGTGAGCACTGCATGATAGCCCCCTGATCATTGAATGATAGCCACCTGATCAGTGCATAATAGCCATGTGATCAGTGCTTGATCAGTCACATGATCAGTGAATGATAGCCACCTGATCAGTGCATGATTGCCACCTGATCAGTTCATGATAGCCACGTGATCAGTGCATGATCAGTCAAGTGATCAGTGCATGATCATTTACGTGATCAGTGCATGATCAGTCACGTGATCAGAGCATGATGAGTCACCTGATCAGTGAATGATAGCCACCTGATCAGTGCATGATAGCCACCTGACCACTGCGTGATAGCCACCTGATCAGCTCATAATTTGTCACGTGATCAGTGCATGATCAGTTACGTGATCAGTGCATGCGCAGTCACGTGATAAGTGCATTATCAGCAACGTGAGCAGTGCCTGATAGCCACGTGATCAGTACATGATCAGTCACGTGATAGGTGTATGATCAGCCACGTGATCAGTGAATGATAGCCACGTGATCAGTGCAAGATCTGTCAGGTGTTCTGTGTATGATCTGTCACGTGATCAGTGTATGATCAGCCAGGTGATATTTGCATGAAAGCCACGTGATTAGTGCATGAGAGCCACGTGATCAGTGCATGATCAGTCACGTGATCAGTGCATGATTAGTCACGTGATCACTGAATGATAGCCACCTGATCAGTTCATGATATCCACCTGATCAGTGCATGATAGCCACGTGATCAGTGCATGATCAGTCACGGATCAGTGCATGATCAGTCAGGTGATCAGTGAATGATAGACACCTGATCAGTGCATGATAGCCACCTGATCAGTGCATGATAGCCACGTGATCAGTGCATGATCAGTCACGTGATCGGTGAATGATAGCCACTTGATCAGTGCATGATAACCACGTAATCAGTGCATGATCAGTCACGTGATTGGTTAATGATAGCCACTTGATCAGTGCATGATAAGCACGTAATCAGTGAATGATCAGTCACGTGATCAGTGCATACGCAGTCACGTGATCAGTGGATGATAGGTAAGTGATCAGTGCATGATCAGCAACGTGAGCGGTGCATGATAGCCTGATCAGTGCATGACAGCCACCTGATCAGTTCATGATAGCCACGTGATCAGTGCATGATCAGTCACGTGATCGGTGAATGATAGCCACTTGATCAGTGCATGATAACCACGTAATCAGTGCATGATCAGTGACGTGATCAGTGCATACGCAGTCACGTGATCAGTGGATGATAGGTAAGTGATCAGTGCATGATCAGCAACGTGAGCACTGCATGATGGCCTGATCAGTGAATGATAGCCACCTGATCCGTGCATAATAGCCACGTGATCATTGCATGATCAGTTATGTGATCAGTGTATTAACATACGTGGTCTGTGCATGCACAGTCAAATGATTAGGATTGAAAGCCAAGTGATCAGTGCATGATCAGTCACGTGATCAGTGTATGATCAGCCACTTGAACAGTTCGTGCTCAGTCACGTAATCAGGGCCTACTGAGCTGAGTGATTCCTGTCAGCTCAGCTGCTTGACAATTGCCAGCTGGGCTGCGTGATTCCTGCCTGCTCATCTGCTTGATAACTGCCAGCTGAGCTGCATGATTCTTACCTGCCCATTTGCTTGATAATTGCCAGCTGAGTTGCGTGATTCCTGCCGGCTCATCCGCTTGATAATTCCCACGTGAGTTGCGTGATTCCAGCCTGCTCATCTGCTTGACATTTGCCAGCTGAGCAGTGTGATTAATGTCTGCTCAGCTGCTTGATTATTGCCAGCTGAGCAGCATGATTCATCACAGCTGAGGTCCATGATTATTGCCTACAGACTGCCTGATTCGGGCCTGCTCAGCCCTTTGATTATTGCCTCCTGAAACACATCATCAGTTCATGATATCCACGGGATCAGTTCATGATAGCCACGTGATCAGTGCATGATCAGTCACAGATCAGTGCATGATCAGTCACATGATCAGTGAATGATAGCCACCTGATCAGTGCATAATAGCCACGTGATCAGGGCATGATCAATCACGTGATCAGTGCATGATAGCTATGTGATCAGTACATGATCAGCAAGGTGAGCACTGCATGATAGCCACCTGATCAATGAATGATAGCCACCTGATCCGTGCATAATAGCCATGTGATCAGTGCATGATCAGTCAGGTGATCAGTACATGATAAGCCACGTGACCAGTGAATGATAGCCACCTGATCAGTGCATGATAGCCACGTGATCAGTGCATGATCAGTTAGGGGATCAGTGGATGGGCAGTCACATCATTAGTGCATGATCAGTCACGTGATCAGTGAATGATAGCCACCTGATCAGTGCCTGATAGCCACGTAATCAGTGCATGATCAGACACGTGATCAGTGCAAGATCACTTACGTTACCAGTGCATGCCCAGTCACGTTATCAGTGCATGATAGCTACATGATCACTGCATGATTAGCCACGTGAGCACTGCATGATAGCCCCCTGATCATTGAATGATAGCCACCTGATCAGTGCATAATAGCCATGTGATCAGTGCTTGATCAGTCACATGATCAGTGAATGATAGCCACCTGATCAGTGCATGATTGCCACCTGATCAGTTCATGATAGCCACGTGATCAGTGCATGATCAGTCAAGTGATCAGTGCATGATCATTTACGTGATCAGTGCATGATCAGTCACGTGATCAGAGCATGATGAGTCACCTGATCAGTGAATGATAGCCACCTGATCAGTGCATGATAGCCACCTGACCACTGCGTGATAGCCACCTGATCAGCTCATAATTTGTCACGTGATCAGTGCATGATCAGTTACGTGATCAGTGCATGCGCAGTCACGTGATAAGTGCATTATCAGCAACGTGAGCAGTGCCTGATAGCCACGTGATCAGTACATGATCAGTCACGTGATAGGTGTATGATCAGCCACGTGATCAGTGAATGATAGCCACGTGATCAGTGCAAGATCTGTCAGGTGTTCTGTGTATGATCTGTCACGTGATCAGTGTATGATCAGCTAGGTGATAATTGCATGAAAGCCACATGATTACTGCATGAGAGCAACGTGATCAGTGCATGATCAGTCACCTGATCAGTGCATGATAGCTACGTGATCAGTACGTGATCAGCAACGTGAGCACTGCATGATAGTCACCGGATCAGTGCATGATAGCCAACTGATCCGTGCACAATAGCCACGTAATCAGTGCATGATCAGTCATGTGATCAGTGTATGATCAGTCACGTGATCAGTGAATGATAGCCACCTGATCAGTTCATGATATCCACCTGATCAGTGCATGACAGCCACGTGATCAGTGCATGATCAGTCACGGGTCAGTGCATGATCAGTCCCGTGATCAGTACATGATCAGTCACATGATCAGTGAATGATAGCCACCTGATCAGTGCATATTAGCCACATGATCAGTGCATGATCAGTCACCTGATCAGTGCATGATAGCTACGTGACCAGTACATGATCAGCAACGTGAGCACTGCATGATAGCCACCTGATCAGTGAATGATAGCCAACTGATCCGTGCACAATAGCCATGTAATCAGTGCATGATCAGTTCACATGATCAGTGTATGATCAGTCACGTGATCAGTGAATGATAGCCACCTGATCAGTTCATGATATCCACCTGATCAGTGCATGATAGCCACGTGATCAGTGCATGATCAGTCACGTGATCAGTGAATGATAGCCACCTGATCAGTGCATGATAACCACGTGATCAGTGCATGATCAGTCACGTGATTGGTTAATGATAGCCACTTGATCAGTGCATGATAAGCGCGTAAACAGTGAATGATCAGTCACGTGATCAGTGCATACGCAGTCACGTGATCAGTGGATGATAGGTAAGTGATCAGTGCATGATCAGCAACGTGAGCGGTGCATGATAGCCTGATCAGTGCATGACAGCCACCTGATCAGTTCATGATAGCCACGTGATCAGTGCATGATCAGTCACGTGATCGGTGAATGATAGCCACTTGATCAGTGCATGATAACCACGTAATCAGTGCATGATCAGTGACGTGGTCAGTGCATACGCAGTCACGTGATCAGTGGATGATAGGTAAGTGATCAGTGCATGATCAGCAACGTGAGCACTGCATGATAGCCTGATCAGTGAATGATAGCCACCTGATCCGTGCATAATAGCCACGTGATCATTGCATGATCAGTTACGTGATCAGTGTATTAACATACGTGGTCAGTGCATGCACAGTCAAATGATTAGGATTGAAAGCCAAGTGATCAGTGCATGATCAGTCACGTGATCAGTGTATGATCAGCCACTTGAACAGTTCGTGCTCAGTCACGTAATCAGGGCCTACTGAGCTGAGTGATTCCTGTCAGCTCAGCTGCTTGACAATTGCCAGCTGGGCTGCGTGATTCCTGCCTGCTCATCTGCTTGATAACTGCCAGCTGAGCTGCATGATTCTTACCTGCCCATTTGCTTGATAATTGCCAGCTGAGTTGCGTGATTCCTGCCGGCTCATCCGCTTGATAATTCCCACGTGAGTTGCGTGATTCCAGCCTGCTCATCTGCTTGACATTTGCCAGCTGAGCAGTGTGATTAATGTCTGCTCAGCTGCTTGATTATTGCCAGCTGAGCAGCATGATTCATCACAGCTGAGGTCCATGATTATTGCCTACAGACTGCCTGATTCGGGCCTGCTCAGCCCTTTGATTATTGCCTCCTGAAGCACATCATCAGTTCATGATATCCACGGGATCAGTTCATCATAGCCACGTGATCAGTGCATGATCAGTCACAGATCAGTGCATGATCAGTCACATGATCAGTGAATGATAGCCACCTGATCAGTGCATAATAGCCACGTGATCAGGGCATGATCAATCACGTGATCAGTGCATGATAGCTATGTGATCAGTACATGATCAGCAAAGTGAGCACTGCATGATAGCCACCTGATCAATGAATGATAGCCACCTGATCCGTGCATAATAGCCACGTGATCAGTGCATGATCAGTCAGGTGATCAGTACATGATAAGCCACGTGACCAGTGAATGATAGCCACCTGATCAGTGCATGATAGCCACGTGATCAGTGCATGATCAGTTAGGGGATCAGTGGATGGGCAGTCACATCATTAGTGCATGATCAGTCACGTGATCAGTGAATGATAGCCACCTGATCAGTGCCTGATAGCCACGTAATCAGTGCATGATCAGACACGTGATCAGTGCAAGATCACTTACGTTACCAGTGCATGCCCAGTCACGTTATCAGTGCATGATAGCTACATGATCACTGCATGATTAGCCACGTGAGCACTGCATGATAGCCCCCTGATCATTGAATGATAGCCACCTGATCAGTGCATAATAGCCATGTGATCAGTGCTTGATCAGTCACATGATCAGTGAATGATAGCCACCTGATCAGTGCATGATTGCCACCTGATCAGTTCATGATAGCCACGTGATCAGTGCATGATCAGTCAAGTGATCAGTGCATGATCATTTACGTGATCAGTGCATGATCAGTCACGTGATCAGAGCATGATGAGTCACCTGATCAGTGAATGATAGCCACCTGATCAGTGCATGATAGCCACCTGACCACTGCGTGATAGCCACCTGATCAGCTCATAATTTGTCACGTGATCAGTGCATGATCAGTTACGTGATCAGTGCATGCGCAGTCACGTGATAAGTGCATTATCAGCAACGTGAGCAGTGCCTGATAGCCACGTGATCAGTACATGATCAGTCACGTGATAGGTGTATGATCAGCCACGTGATCAGTGAATGATAGCCACGTGATCAGTGCAAGATCTGTCAGGTGTTCTGTGTATGATCTGTCACGTGATCAGTGTATGATCAGCCAGGTGATATTTGCATGAAAGCCACGTGATTAGTGCATGAGAGCCACGTGATCAGTGCATGATCAGTCACGTGATCAGTGCATGATTAGTCACGTGATCACTGAATGATAGCCACCTGATCAGTTCATGATATCCACCTGATCAGTGCATGATAGCCACGTGATCAGTGCATGATCAGTCACGGATCAGTGCATGATCAGTCAGGTGATCAGTGAATGATAGACACCTGATCAGTGCATGATAGCCACCTGATCAGTGCATGATAGCCACGTGATCAGTGCATGATCAGTCACGTGATCGGTGAATGATAGCCACTTGATCAGTGCATGATAACCACGTAATCAGTGCATGATCAGTCACGTGATCAGTGCATGATAGCTACGTGATCAGTACATGATCAGCAACGTGAGCACTGCATGATAGCCACCTGATCAGTGAATGATATCCACCTGATCAGTGCATGATAGCCACGTGATCAGTGCATGATCGGTCACGTATCATTGCATTATCAGTCACGTGATCAGTGAATGATAGACACCTGATCAGTGCATGATAGCCACCTGATCAGTGCATGATAGCCACGTGATCAGTGCATGATCAGTCACGTGATTGGTGAATGATAGCCACTTGATCAGTGCATGATAACCACGTAATCAGTGCATGATCTGTCACGTGAACATTGCATACGCTGTCACGTGATCAATGCATGATAAGTAAGTGATCAGTGCATGATCAGCAACGTGAGCACTGCATGATAGCCTGATCAGTGAATGAGAGCCACCTGATCAGTGCATAATAGCCACGTGATTAGTCTACCGTCAGTCAAGTGATCAGCCACTTGATCAGTGCATGATCAGTCACGTGATCAGTGCATGATCAGTCACGTGATCAGTGAATGATAGCCACCTCATCAGTGCATGATAGCCAAGTGATCAGTCCATCATCAGTCACCTGATGAGCCACATGATCAGTGCATGATAGTCACGTGATCAGTACATGATCAGTCAGGTGATCAGTGCATGATCAGTCACGTGATGAGTGCATGGGCAGTTAAGTGATTAGTGCCTGATACCTACGTGATCAGTGCATGATCAGTCACGAGATCAGTGCATGATCAGCCACGTGATCAGTGCATGATAGACACCTGATCAGTGCATGATCAGACACATGATCAGTGCATGTGCAGTCAGGTGATCCGGGCATGATAGCCACGTGATTAGTACATGATCATTCACATGAACAGTACATGATCAGCCACGTGACCAGTGAATGATAGCCACCTGATCAGAGCATGATAGCCCCGTGATCAGTGCATGATCAATTACTTGATCAGTGCATGATAAGTCACGTGATCAGAGCATGATGAGTCACCTGATCAGTGAATGATAGCCACCTGATCAGTGCATGATAGCCACCTGATCACGGCGTGATAGCCACGTGATCAGCTCATAATTAGTCACGTGATCAGTGAATGATAACTTACTTGATCAGTGCATGCGCAGTCACGTGATAAGTGCATTATCAGCAACGTGATCAGTGCCTGATAGCCACGTGATCAGTACATGATCAGTCGCGTGATAGGTGTATGATCAGCCACGTGATCAGTGCAAGATCTGTCAGGTGATCTGTGTATGATCTGTCACGTGATCAGTGTATGATCAGCTAGGTGATAATTGCATGAAAGCCACATGTTTACTGCATGAGAGCAACGTGATCAGTGCATGATCAGTCACCTGATCAGTGCATGATAGCTACGTGATCAGTACATGATCAGCAACGTGAGCACTGCATGATAGTCACCGGATCAGTGAAAGATAGCCAACTGATCCGTGCACAATAGCCACGTAATCAGTGCATGATCAGTCATGTGATCAGTGTATGATCAGTCACGTGATCAGTGAATGATAGCCACCTGATCAGTTCATGATATCCACCTGATCAGTGCATGACAGCCACGTGATCAGTGCATGATCAGTCACGGGTCAGTGCATGATCAGTCCCGTGATCAGTACATGATCAGTCACATGATCAGTGAATGATAGCCACCTGATCAGTGCATATTAGCCACATGATCAGTGCATGATCAGTCACCTGATCAGTGCATGATAGCTACGTGACCAGTACATGATCAGCAACGTGAGCACTGCATGATAGCCACCTGATCAGTGAATGATAGCCAACTGATCCGTGCACAATAGCCATGTAATCAGTGCATGATCAGTTCACATGATCAGTGTATGATCAGTCACGTGATCAGTGAATGATAGCCACCTGATCAGTTCATGATATCCACCTGATCAGTGCATGATAGCCACGTGATCAGTGCATGATCAGTCACGTGATCAGTGCATGATCAGTCACGTGATCAGTGAATGATAGACACCTGATCAGTGCATGATAGCCACCTGATCAGTGCATGATAACCACGTGATCAGTGCATGATCAGTCACGTGATTGGTTAATGATAGCCACTTGATAAGTGCATGATAAGCACATAAACAGTGAATGATCAGTCACGTGATCAGTGCATACGCAGTCACGTGATCAGTGGATGATAGGTAAGTGATCAGTGCATGATCAGCAACGTGAGCAGTGCATGATAGCCTGATCAGTGCATGACAGCCACCTGATCCGTTCATGATAGCCACGTGATCAGTGCATGATCAGTCACGTGATCGGTGAATGATAGCCACTTGATCAGTGCATGATAACCACGTAATCAGTGCATGATCAGTGACATGATCAGTGCATACGCAGTCACGCGATTAGTGGATGATAGGTAAGTGATCAGTGCATGATCAGCAACGTAAGCACTGCATGATAGCCTGATCAGTGAATGATAGCCACCTGATCCGTGCATAATAGCCACGTGATCATTGCATGATCAGTCACGTGATCAGTGTATGATCAGCCACTTGAACAGTTCGTGCTCAGTCACGTAATCAGGGCCTACTGAGCTGAGTGATTCCTGTCAGCTCAGCTGCTTGACAATTGCCAGCTGGGCTGCGTGATTCCTGCCTGCTCATCTGCTTGATAACTGCCAGCTGAGCTGCATGATTCTTACCTGCCCATTTGCTTGATAATTGCCAGCTGAGTTGCGTGATTCCTGCCGGCTCATCCGCTTGATAATTCCCACGTGAGTTGCGTGATTCCAGCCTGCTCATCTGCTTGACATTTGCCAGCTGAGCAGTGTGATTAATGTCTGCTCAGCTGCTTGATTATTGCCAGCTGAGCAGCATGATTCATCACAGCTGAGGTCCATGATTATTGCCTACAGACTGCCTGATTCGGGCCTGCTCAGCCCTTTGATTATTGCCTCCTGAAGCACATCATCAGTTCATGATATCCACGGGATCAGTTCATGATAGCCACGTGATCAGTGCATGATCAGTCACAGATCAGTGCATGATCAGTCACATGATCAGTGAATGATAGCCACCTGATCAGTGCATAATAGCCACGTGATCAGGGCATGATCAATCACGTGATCAGTGCATGATAGCTATGTGATCAGTACATGATCAGCAAGGTGAGCACTGCATGATAGCCACCTGATCCGTGCATAATAGCCACGTGATCAGTGCATGATCAGTCAGGTGATCAGTACATGATAAGCCACGTGACCAGTGAATGATAGCCACCTGATCAGTGCATGATAGCCACGTGATCAGTGCATGATCAGTTAGGGGATCAGTGGATGGGCAGTCACATCATTAGTGCATGATCAGTCACGTGATCAGTGAATGATAGCCACCTGATCAGTGCCTGATAGCCACGTAATCAGTGCATGATCAGACACGTGATCAGTGCAAGATCACTTACGTTACCAGTGCATGCCCAGTCACGTTATCAGTGCATGATAGCTACATGATCACTGCATGATTAGCCACGTGAGCACTGCATGATAGCCCCCTGATCATTGAATGATAGCCACCTGATCAGTGCATAATAGCCATGTGATCAGTGCTTGATCAGTCACATGATCAGTGAATGATAGCCACCTGATCAGTGCATGATTGCCACCTGATCAGTTCATGATAGCCACGTGATCAGTGCATGATCAGTCAAGTGATCAGTGCATGATCATTTACGTGATCAGTGCATGATCAGTCACGTGATCAGAGCATGATGAGTCACCTGATCAGTGAATGATAGCCACCTGATCAGTGCATGATAGCCACCTGACCACTGCGTGATAGCCACCTGATCAGCTCATAATTTGTCACGTGATCAGTGCATGATCAGTTACGTGATCAGTGCATGCGCAGTCACGTGATAAGTGCATTATCAGCAACGTGAGCAGTGCCTGATAGCCACGTGATCAGTACATGATCAGTCACGTGATAGGTGTATGATCAGCCACGTGATCAGTGCAAGATCTGTCAGGTGTTCTGTGTATGATCTGTCACGTGATCAGTGTATGATCAGCCAGGTGATATTTGCATGAAAGCCACGTGATTAGTGCATGAGAGCCACGTGATCAGTGCATGATCAGTCACGTGATCAGTGCATGATTAGTCACGTGATCACTGAATGATAGCCACCTGATCAGTTCATGATATCCACCTGATCAGTGCATGATAGCCACGTGATCAGTGCATGATCAGTCACGGATCAGTGCATGATCAGTCAGGTGATCAGTGAATGATAGACACCTGATCAGTGCATGATAGCCACCTGATCAGTGCATGATAGCCACGTGATCAGTGCATGATCAGTCACGGGATCGGTGAATGATAGCCACTTGATCAGTGCATGATAACCACGTAATCAGTGCATGATCAGTCACGTGATCAGTGCATGATAGCTACGTGATCAGTACATGATCAGCAACGTGAGCACTGCATGATAGCCACCTGATCAGTGAATGATATCCACCTGATCAGTGCATGATAGCCACGTGATCAGTGCATGATCGGTCACGTATCATTGCATTATCAGTCACGTGATCAGTGAATGATAGACACCTGATCAGTGCATGATAGCCACCTGATCAGTGCATGATAGCCACGTGATCAGTGCATGATCAGTCACGTGATTGGTGAATGATAGCCACTTGATCAGTGCATGATAAGCACGTAATCAGTGCATGATCTGTCAGGTGATCATTGCATACGCAGTCACGTGATCAATGCATGATAAGTAAGTGATCAGTGCATGATCAGCAACGTGAGCACTGCATGATAGCCTGATCAGTGAATGAGAGCCACCTGATCAGTGCATAATAGCCACGTGATTAGTCTATCGTCAGTCAAGTGATCAGCCACTTGATCAGTGCATGATCAGTCACGTGATCAGTGCACGATCAGTCACGTGATCAGTGAATGATAGACACCTGATCAGTGCATGATAGCCACCTGATCAGTGCATAATAACCACGTGATCAGTGCATGATCAGTCACGTGATTGGTTAATGATAGCCACTTGATCAGTGCATGATAAGCGCGTAAACAGTGAATGATCAGTCACGTGATCAGTGCATACGCAGTCACGTGATCAGTGGATGATAGGTAAGTGATCAGTGCATGATCAGCAACGTGAGCAGTGCATGATAGCCTGATCAGTGCATGACAGCCACCTGATCAGTTCATGATAGCCACGTGATCAGTGCATGATCAGTCACGTGATCGGTGAATGATAGCCACTTGATCAGTGCATGATAACCACGTAATCAGTGCATGATCAGTGACGTGATCAGTGCATACGCAGTCACGTGATCAGTGGATGATAGGTAAGTGATCAGTGCATGATCAGCAACGTGAGCACTGCATGATAGCCTGATCAGTGAATGATAGCCACCTGATCCGTGCATAATAGCCACGTGATCATTGCATGATCAGTTACGTGATCAGTGTATTAACATACGTGGTCAGTGCATGCACAGTCAAATGATTAGGATTGAAAGCCAAGTGATCAGTGCATGATCAGTCACGTGATCAGTGTATGATCAGCCACTAGAACAGTTCGTGCTCAGTCACGTAATCAGGGCCTACTGAGCTGAGTGATTCCTGTCAGCTCAGCTGCTTGACAATTGCCAGCTGGGCTGCGTGATTCCTGCCTGCTCATCTGCTTGATAACTGCCAGCTGAGCTGCATGATTCTTACCTGCCCATTTGCTTGATAATTGCCAGCTGAGTTGCGTGATTCCTGCCGGCTCATCCGCTTGATAATTCCCACGTGAGTTGCGTGATTCCAGCCTGCTCATCTGCTTGACATTTGCCAGCTGAGCAGTGTGATTAATGTCTGCTCAGCTGCTTGATTATTGCCAGCTGAGCAGCATGATTCATCACAGCTGAGGTCCATGATTATTGCCTACAGACTGCCTGATTCGGGCCTGCTCAGCCCTTTGATTATTGCCTCCTGAAGCACATCATCAGTTCATGATATCCACGGGATCAGTTCATGATAGCCACGTGATCAGTGCATGATCAGTCACAGATCAGTGCATGATCAGTCACATGATCAGTGAATGATAGCCACCTGATCAGTGCATAATAGCCACGTGATCAGGGCATGATCAATCACGTGATCAGTGCATGATAGCTATGTGATCAGTACATGATCAGCAAGGTGAGCACTGCATGATAGCCACCTGATCAATGAATGATAGCCACCTGATCCGTGCATAATAGCCACGTGATCAGTGCATGATCAGTCAGGTGATCAGTACATGATAAGCCACGTGACCAGTGAATGATAGCCACCTGATCAGTGCATGATAGCCACGTGATCAGTGCATGATCAGTTAGGGGATCAGTGGATGGGCAGTCACATCATTAGTGCATGATCAGTCACGTGATCAGTGAATGATAGCCACCTGATCAGTGCCTGATAGCCACGTAATCAGTGCATGATCAGACACGTGATCAGTGCAAGATCACTTACGTTACCAGTGCATGCCCAGTCACGTTATCAGTGCATGATAGCTACATGATCACTGCATGATTAGCCACGTGAGCACTGCATGATAGCCCCCTGATCATTGAATGATAGCCACCTGATCAGTGCATAATAGCCATGTGATCAGTGCTTGATCAGTCACATGATCAGTGAATGATAGCCACCTGATCAGTGCATGATTGCCACCTGATCAGTTCATGATAGCCACGTGATCAGTGCATGATCAGTCAAGTGATCAGTGCATGATCATTTACGTGATCAGTGCATGATCAGTCACGTGATCAGAGCATGATGAGTCACCCGATCAGTGAATGATAGCCACCTGATCAGTGCATGATAGCCACCTGACCACTGCGTGATAGCCACCTGATCAGCTCATAATTTGTCACGTGATCAGTGCATGATCAGTTACGTGATCAGTGCATGCGCAGTCACGTGATAAGTGCATTATCAGAAACGTGAGCAGTGCCTGATAGCCACGTGATCAGTACATGATCAGTCACGTGATAGGTGTATGATCAGCCACGTGATCAGTGCAAGATCTGTCAGGTGTTCTGTGTATGATCTGTCACGTGATCAGTGTATGATCAGCCAGGTGATATTTGCATGAAAGCCACGTGATTAGTGCATGAGAGCCACGTGATCAGTGCATGATCAGTCACGTGATCAGTGCATGATTAGTCACGTGATCACTGAATGATAGCCACCTGATCAGTTCATGATATCCACCTGATCAGTGCATGATAGCCACGTGATCAGTGCATGATCAGTCACGGATCAGTGCATGATCAGTCAGGTGATCAGTGAATGATAGACACCTGATCAGTGCATGATAGCCACCTGATCAGTGCATGATAGCCACGTGATCAGTGCATGATCAGTCACGGGATCGGTGAATGATAGCCACTTGATCAGTGCATGATAACCACGTAATCAGTGCATGATCAGTCACGTGATCAGTGCATGATAGCTACGTGATCAGTACATGATCAGCAACGTGAGCACTGCATGATAGCCACCTGATCAGTGAATGATATCCACCTGATCAGTGCATGATAGCCACGTGATCAGTGCATGATCGGTCACGTATCATTGCATTATCAGTCACGTGATCAGTGAATGATAGACACCTGATCAGTGCATGATAGCCACCTGATCAGTGCATGATAGCCACGTGATCAGTGCATGAACAGTCACGTGATTGGTGAATGACAGCCACTTGATCAGTGCATGATAAGCACGTAATCAGTGCATGATCTGTCACGTGATCATTGCATACGCAGTCACGTGATCAATGCATGATAAGTAAGTGATCAGTGCATGATCAGCAACGTGAGCACTGCATGATAGCCTGATCAGTGAATGAGAGCCACCTGATCAGTGCATAATAGCCACGTCATTAGCCTGCCGTCAGTCAAGTGATCAGCCACTTGATCAGTGCATGATCAGTCACGTGATCAGTGCATGATCAGTCACGTGATCAGTGAATGAAAGCCACCTCATCAGTGCATGATAGCCAAGTGATCAGTCCATCATCAGTCACCTGATGAGCCACATGATCAGTGCATGATAGTCACGTGATCAGTACATGATCAGTCAGGTGATCAGTGCATGATCAGTCACGTGATGAGTGCATGGGCAGTTAAGTGATTAGTGCCTGATACCTACGTGATCAGTGCATGATCAGTCACGAGATCAGTGCATGATCAGCCACATGATCAGTGCAAGATAGCCACGTGATCAGTGCATGATCAGTTACGTGATCAGTGCATGCGTAGTCACGTGATCAGTGCATGATAGCCACGTGATCAGTACATGATCAGTCAGGTGATCTGTGCATGATCAGATACGTTTTGAGTGCATGGGCAGTCAAGTGACTAGTGCCTGATACCTACGTGATCAGTGCATGATCAGTCACGTGATCAGTTCATGATCAGCCACGTGATCAGTGCATGATAGACACCTGATCAGTGCATGATCAGACACATTATCAGTGCATGAACCGTTACGTGATCAGTGCATGTGCAGTCAGGTGATCCGGGCATGATAGCCACGTGATTAGTACATGATCATTCACATGAGCAGTACATGATCAGCCACGTGACCATTGAATGATAGCCACCTGATCAGAGCATGATAGCCCCGTGATCAGTGCATGATCAATTACTTGATCAGTGCATGATCAGCCACGTGATCAGTGCATGATAGACACCTGATCAGTGCATGATCAGACACATTATCAGTGCATGATCCGTTACATGATCAGTGCATGTGCAGTCAGGTGATCCGGGCATGATAGCCACGTGATTAGTACATGATCATTCACATGAACAGTACATGATCAGCCACGTGACCAGTGAATGATAGCCACCTGATCAGAGCATGATAGCCCCGTGATCAGTGCATGATCAATTACTTGATCAGTGCATGATAAGTCACGTGATCAGAGCATGATGAGTCACCTGATCAGTGAATGATAGCCACCTGATCAGTGCATGATAGCCACCTGATCACGGCGTGATAGCCACGTGATCAGCTCATAATTAGTCACGTGATCAGTGAATGATAACTTACTTGATCAGTGCATGCGCAGTCACGTGATAAGTGCATTATCAGCAACGTGAGCAGTGCCTGATAGCCACGTGATCAGTACGTGATCAGTCGCGTGATAGGTGTATGATCAGCCACGTGATCAGTGAATGATAGCCACGTGATCAGTGCAAGATCTGTCAGGTGATCTGTGTATGATCTGTCACGTGATCAGTGTATGATCAGCTAGGTGATAATTGCATGAAAGCCACATGATTACTGCATGAGAGCAACGTGATCAGTGCATGATCAGTCACCTGATCAGTGCATGATAGCTACGTGATCAGTACGTGATCAGCAACGTGAGCACTGCATGATAGTCACCGGATCAGTGAAAGATAGCCAACTGATCCGTGCACAATAGCCACGTAATCAGTGCATGATCAGTCCCGTGATCAGTACATGATCAGTCACGTGATCAGTGAATGATAGCCACCTGATCAGTTCATGATATCCACCTGATCAGTGCATGATAGCCACGTGATCAGTGCATGATCAGTCCCGTGATCAGTACATGATCAGTCACATGATCAGTGAATGATAGCCACCTGATCAGTGCATGATCAGTCACCTGATCAGTGCATGATAGCTACGTGAACAGTACATGATCAGCAACGTGAGCACTGCATGATAGCCACCTGATCAGTGAATGATAGCCAACTGATCCGTGCACAATAGCCACGTAATCAGTGCATGATCAGTTCACATGATCAGTGTATGATCAGTCACGTGATCAGTGAATGATAGCCACCTGATCAGTTCATGATATCCACCTGATCAGTGCATGATAGCCACGTGATCAGTGCATGATCAGTCACGTGATCAGTGAATGATAGACACCTGATCAGTGCATGATAGCCACCTGATCAGTGCATGATAACCACGTGATCAGTGCATGATCAGTCACGTGATTGGTTAATGATAGCCACTTGATCAGTGCATGATAAGCACGTAATCAGTGAATGATCAGTCACGTGATCAGTGCATACGCAGTCACGTGATCAGTGGATGATAGGTAAGTGATCAGTGCATGATCAGCAACGTGAGCGGTGCATGATAGCCTGATCAGTGCATGACAGCCACCTGATCAGTTCATGATAGCCACGTGATCAGTGCATGATCAGTCACGTGATCGGTGAATGATAGCCACTTGATCAGTGCATGATAACCACGTAATCAGTGCATGATCAGTGACGTGATCAGTGCATACGCAGTCACGTGATCAGTGGATGATAGGTAAGTGATCAGTGCATGATCAGCAACGTGAGCACTGCATGATGGCCTGATCAGTGAATGATAGCCACCTGATCCGTGCATAATAGCCACGTGATCATTGCATGATCAGTTATGTGATCAGTGTATTAACATACGTGGTCTGTGCATGCACAGTCAAATGATTAGGATTGAAAGCCAAGTGATCAGTGCATGATCAGTCACGTGATCAGTGTATGATCAGCCACTTGAACAGTTCGTGCTCAGTCACGTAATCAGGGCCTACTGAGCTGAGTGATTCCTGTCAGCTCAGCTGCTTGACAATTGCCAGCTGGGCTGCGTGATTCCTGCCTGCTCATCTGCTTGATAACTGCCAGCTGAGCTGCATGATTCTTACCTGCCCATTTGCTTGATAATTGCCAGCTGAGTTGCGTGATTCCTGCCGGCTCATCCGCTTGATAATTCCCACGTGAGTTGCGTGATTCCAGCCTGCTCATCTGCTTGACATTTGCCAGCTGAGCAGTGTGATTAATGTCTGCTCAGCTGCTTGATTATTGCCAGCTGAGCAGCATGATTCATCACAGCTGAGGTCCATGATTATTGCCTACAGACTGCCTGATTCGGGCCTGCTCAGCCCTTTGATTATTGCCTCCTGAAACACATCATCAGTTCATGATATCCACGGGATCAGTTCATGATAGCCACGTGATCAGTGCATGATCAGTCACAGATCAGTGCATGATCAGTCACATGATCAGTGAATGATAGCCACCTGATCAGTGCATAATAGCCACGTGATCAGGGCATGATCAATCACGTGATCAGTGCATGATAGCTATGTGATCAGTACATGATCAGCAAGGTGAGCACTGCATGATAGCCACCTGATCAATGAATGATAGCCACCTGATCCGTGCATAATAGCCATGTGATCAGTGCATGATCAGTCAGGTGATCAGTACATGATAAGCCACGTGACCAGTGAATGATAGCCACCTGATCAGTGCATGATAGCCACGTGATCAGTGCATGATCAGTTAGGGGATCAGTGGATGGGCAGTCACATCATTAGTGCATGATCAGTCACGTGATCAGTGAATGATAGCCACCTGATCAGTGCCTGATAGCCACGTAATCAGTGCATGATCAGACACGTGATCAGTGCAAGATCACTTACGTTACCAGTGCATGCCCAGTCACGTTATCAGTGCATGATAGCTACATGATCACTGCATGATTAGCCACGTGAGCACTGCATGATAGCCCCCTGATCATTGAATGATAGCCACCTGATCAGTGCATAATAGCCATGTGATCAGTGCTTGATCAGTCACATGATCAGTGAATGATAGCCACCTGATCAGTGCATGATTGCCACCTGATCAGTTCATGATAGCCACGTGATCAGTGCATGATCAGTCAAGTGATCAGTGCATGATCATTTACGTGATCAGTGCATGATCAGTCACGTGATCAGAGCATGATGAGTCACCTGATCAGTGAATGATAGCCACCTGATCAGTGCATGATAGCCACCTGACCACTGCGTGATAGCCACCTGATCAGCTCATAATTTGTCACGTGATCAGTGCATGATCAGTTACGTGATCAGTGCATGCGCAGTCACGTGATAAGTGCATTATCAGAAACGTGAGCAGTGCCTGATAGCCACGTGATCAGTACATGATCAGTCACGTGATAGGTGTATGATCAGCCACGTGATCAGTGAATGATAGCCACGTGATCAGTGCAAGATCTGTCAGGTGTTCTGTGTATGATCTGTCACGTGATCAGTGTATGATCAGCCAGGTGATATTTGCATGAAAGCCACGTGATTAGTGCATGAGAGCCACGTGATCAGTGCATGATCAGTCACGTGATCAGTGCATGATTAGTCACGTGATCACTGAATGATAGCCACCTGATCAGTTCATGATATCCACCTGATCAGTGCATGATAGCCACGTGATCAGTGCATGATCAGTCACGGATCAGTGCATGATCAGTCAGGTGATCAGTGAATGATAGACACCTGATCAGTGCATGATAGCCACCTGATCAGTGCATGATAGCCACGTGATCAGTGCATGATCAGTCACGGGATCGGTGAATGATAGCCACTTGATCAGTGCATGATAACCAGGTAATCAGTGCATGATCAGTCACGTGATCAGTGCATGATAGCTACGTGATCAGTACATGATCAGCAACGTGAGCACTGCATGATAGCCACCTGATCAGTGAATGATATCCACCTGATCAGTGCATGATAGCCACGTGATCAGTGCATGATCGGTCACGTATCATTGCATTATCAGTCACGTGATCAGTGAATGATAGACACCTGATCAGTGCATGATTGCCACCTGATCAGTGCATGATAGCCACGTGATCAGTGCATGATCAGTCACGTGATTGGTGAATGATAGCCACTTGATCAGTGCATGATAAGCACGTAATCAGTGCATGATCTGTCACGTGATCATTGCATACGCAGTCACGTGATCAGTGGATGATAGGTAAGTGATCAGTGCATGATCAGCAACGTGAGCACTGCATGATAGCCTGATCAGTGAATGAGAGCCACCTGATCAGTGCATAATAGCCACGTCATTAGCCTGCCGTCAGTCAAGTGATCAACCACTTGATCAGTGCATGATCAGTCACGTGATCAGTGAATGATAGCCACCTCATCAGTGCATGATAGCCAAGTGATCAGTCCATCATCAGTCACCTGATGAGCCACATGATCAGTGCATGATAGTCACGTGATCAGTACATGATCAGTCAGGTGATCAGTGCATGATCAGTCACGTGATGAGTGCATGGGCAGTTAAGTGATTAGTGCCTGATACCTACGTGATCAGTGCATGATCAGTCACGAGATCAGTGCATGATCAGCCACGTGATCAGTGCATGATAGACACCTGATCAGTGCATGATCAGACACATTATCAGTGCATGATCCGTTACATGATCAGTGCATGTGCAGTCAGGTGATCCGGGCATGATAGCCACGTGATTAGTACATGATCATTCACATGAACAGTACATGATCAGCCACGTGACCAGTGAATGATAGCCACCTGATCAGAGCATGATAGCCCCGTGATCAGTGCATGATCAATTACTTGATCAGTGCATGATAAGTCACGTGATCAGAGCATGATGAGTCACCTGATCAGTGAATGATAGCCACCTGATCAGTGCATGATAGCCACCTGATCACGGCGTGATAGCCACGTGATCAGCTCATAATTAGTCACGTGATCAGTGAATGATAACTTACTTGATCAGTGCATGCGCAGTCACGTGATAAGTGCATTATCAGCAACGTGAGCAGTGCCTGATAGCCACGTGATCAGTACGTGATCAGTCGCGTGATAGGTGTATGATCAGCCACGTGATCAGTGAATGATAGCCACGTGATCAGTGCAAGATCTGTCAGGTGATCTGTGTATGATCTGTCACGTGATCAGTGTATGATCAGCTAGGTGATAATTGCATGAAAGCCACATGATTACTGCATGAGAGCAACGTGATCAGTGCATGATCAGTCACCTGATCAGTGCATGATAGCTACGTGATCAGTACGTGATCAGCAACGTGAGCACTGCATGATAGTCACCGGATCAGTGAAAGATAGCCAACTGATCCGTGCACAATAGCCACGTAATCAGTGCATGATCAGTCATGTGATCAGTGTATGATCAGTCACTTGATCAGTGAATGATAGCCACCTGATCAGTTCATGATATCCACCTGATCAGTGCATGATAGCCACGTGATCAGTGCATGATCAGTCCCGTGATCAGTACATGATCAGTCACATGATCAGTGAATGATAGCCACCTGATCAGTGCATGATAGCTACGTGACCAGTACATGATCAGCAACGTGAGCACTGCATGATAGCCACCTGATCAGTGAATGATAGCCAACTGATCCGTGCACAATAGCCACGTAATCAGTGCATGATCAGTTCACATGATCAGTGTATGATCAGTCACGTGATCAGTGAATGATAGCCACCTGATCAGTTCATGATATCCACCTGATCAGTGCATGATAGCCACGTGATCAGTGCATGATCAGTCACGTGATCAGTGAATGATAGACACCTGATCAGTGCATGATAGCCACCTGATCAGTGCATGATAACCACGTGATCAGTGCATGATCAGTCACGTGATTGGTTAATGATAGCCACTTGATCAGTGCATGATAAGCACGTAATCAGTGAATGATCAGTCACGTGATCAGTGCATACGCAGTCACGTGATCAGTGGATGATAGGTAAGTGATCAGTGCATGATCAGCAACGTGAGCAGTGCATGATAGCCTGATCAGTGCATGACAGCCACCTGATCAGTTCATGATAGCCACGTGATCAGTGCATGATCAGTCACGTGATCGGTGAATGATAGCCACTTGATCAGTGCATGATAACCACGTAATCAGTGCATGATCAGTGACGTGATCAGTGCATACGCAGTCACGTGATCAGTGGATGATAGGTAAGTGATCAGTGCATGATCAGCAACGTGAGCACTGCATGATAGCCTGATCAGTGAATGATAGCCACCTGATCCGTGCATAATAGCCACGTGATCATTGCATGATCAGTTACGTGATCAGTGTATTAACATACGTGGTCTGTGCATGCACAGTCAAATGATTAGGATTGAAAGCCAAGTGATCAGTGCATGATCAGTCACGTGATCAGTGTATGATCAGCCACTTGAACAGTTCGTGCTCAGTCACGTAATCAGGGCCTACTGAGCTGAGTGATTCCTGTCAGCTCAGCTGCTTGACAATTGCCAGCTGGGCTGCGTGATTCCTGCCTGCTCATCTGCTTGATAACTGCCAGCTGAGCTGCATGATTCTTACCTGCCCATTTGCTTGATAATTGCCAGCTGAGTTGCGTGATTCCTGCCGGCTCATCCGCTTGATAATTCCCACGTGAGTTGCGTGATTCCAGCCTGCTCATCTGCTTGACATTTGCCAGCTGAGCAGTGTGATTAATGTCTGCTCAGCTGCTTGATTATTGCCAGCTGAGCAGCATGATTCATCACAGCTGAGGTCCATGATTATTGCCTACAGACTGCCTGATTCGGGCCTGCTCAGCCCTTTGATTATTGCCTCCTGAAACACATCATCAGTTCATGATATCCACGGGATCAGTTCATGATAGCCACGTGATCAGTGCATGATCAGTCACAGATCAGTGCATGATCAGTCACATGATCAGTGAATGATAGCCACCTGATCAGTGCATAATAGCCACGTGATCAGGGCATGATCAATCACGTGATCAGTGCATGATAGCTATGTGATCAGTACATGATCAGCAAGGTGAGCACTGCATGATAGCCACCTGATCAATGAATGATAGCCACCTGATCCGTGCATAATAGCCACGTGATCAGTGCATGATCAGTCAGGTGATCAGTACATGATAAGCCACGTGACCAGTGAATGATAGCCACCTGATCAGTGCATGATAGCCACGTGATCAGTGCATGATCAGTTAGGGGATCAGTGGATGGGCAGTCACATCATTAGTGCATGATCAGTCACGTGATCAGTGAATGATAGCCACCTGATCAGTGCCTGATAGCCACGTAATCAGTGCATGATCAGACACGTGATCAGTGCAAGATCACTTACGTTACCAGTGCATGCCCAGTCACGTTATCAGTGCATGATAGCTACATGATCACTGCATGATTAGCCACGTGAGCACTGCATGATAGCCCCCTGATCATTGAATGATAGCCACCTGATCAGTGCATAATAGCCATGTGATCAGTGCTTGATCAGTCACATGATCAGTGAATGATAGCCACCTGATCAGTGCATGATTGCCACCTGATCAGTTCATGATAGCCACGTGATCAGTGCATGATCAGTCAAGTGATCAGTGCATGATCATTTACGTGATCAGTGCATGATCAGTCACGTGATCAGAGCATGATGAGTCACCTGATCAGTGAATGATAGCCACCTGATCAGTGCATGATAGCCACCTGACCACTGCGTGATAGCCACCTGATCAGCTCATAATTTGTCACGTGATCAGTGCATGATCAGTTACGTGATCAGTGCATGCGCAGTCACGTGATAAGTGCATTATCAGCAACGTGAGCAGTGCCTGATAGCCACGTGATCAGTACGTGATCAGTCGCGTGATAGGTGTATGATCAGCCACGTGATCAGTGAATGATAGCCACGTGATCAGTGCAAGATCTGTCAGGTGTTCTGTGTATGATCTATCACGTGATCAGTGTATGATCAGCCAGGTGATATTTGCATGAAAGCCACGTGATTAGTGCATGAGAGCCACGTGATCAGTGCATGATCAGTCACGTGATCAGTGCATGATTAGTCACGTGATCACTGAATGATAGCCACCTGATCAGTTCATGATATCCACCTGATCAGTGCATGATAGCCACGTGATCAGTGCATGATCAGTCACGGATCAGTGCATGATCAGTCAGGTGATCAGTGAATGATAGACACCTGATCAGTGCATGATAGCCACCTGATCAGTGCATGATAGCCACGTGATCAGTGCATGATCAGTCACGGGATCGGTGAATGATAGCCACTTGATCAGTGCATGATAACCACGTAATCAGTGCATGATCAGTCACGTGATCAGTGCATGATAGCTACGTGATCAGTACATGATCAGCAACGTGAGCACTGCATGATAGCCACCTGATCAGTGAATGATATCCACCTGATCAGTGCATGATAGCCACGTGATCAGTGCATGATCGGTCACGTATCATTGCATTATCAGTCACGTGATCAGTGAATGATAGACACCTGATCAGTGCATGATAGCCACCTGATCAGTGCATGATAGCCACGTGATCAGTGCATGATCAGTCACGTGATTGGTGAATGATAGCCACTTGATCAGTGCATGATAAGCACGTAATCAGTGCATGATCTGTCACGTGATCATTGCATACGCAGTCACGTGATCAATGCATGATAAGTAAGTGATCAGTGCATGATCAGCAACGTGAGCACTGCATGATAGCCTGATCAGTGAATGAGAGCCACCTGATCAGTGCATAATAGCCACGTGATTAGTCTATCGTCAGTCAAGTGATCAGCCACTTGATCAGTGCATGATCAGTCACGTGATCAGTGCACGATCAGTCACGTGATCAGTGAATGATAGACACCTGATCAGTGCATGATAGCCACCTGATCAGTGCATGATAACCACGTGATCAGTGCATGATCAGTCACGTGATTGGTTAATGATAGCCACTTGATCAGTGCATGATAAGCACGTAAACAGTGAATGATCAGTCACGTGATCAGTGCATACGCAGTCACGTGATCAGTGGATGATAGGTAAGTGATCAGTGCATGATCAGCAACGTGAGCAGTGCATGATAGCCTGATCAGTGCATGACAGCCACCTGATCAGTTCATGATAGCCACGTGATCAGTGCATGATCAGTCACGTGATCGGTGAATGATAGCCACTTGATCAGTGCATGATAACCACGTAATCAGTGCATGATCAGTGACGTGATCAGTGCATACGCAGTCACGTGATCAGTGGATGATAGGTAAGTGATCAGTGCATGATCAGCAACGTGAGCACTGCATGATAGCCTGATCAGTGAATGATAGCCACCTGATCCGTGCATAATAGCCACGTGATCATTGCATGATCAGTTACGTGATCAGTGTATTAACATACGTGGTCTGTGCATGCACAGTCAAATGATTAGGATTGAAAGCCAAGTGATCAGTGCATGATCAGTCACGTGATCAGTGTATGATCAGCCACTTGAACAGTTCGTGCTCAGTCACGTAATCAGGGCCTACTGAGCTGAGTGATTCCTGTCAGCTCAGCTGCTTGACAATTGCCAGCTGGGCTGCGTGATTCCTGCCTGCTCATCTGCTTGATAACTGCCAGCTGAGCTGCATGATTCTTACCTGCCCATTTGCTTGATAATTGCCAGCTGAGTTGCGTGATTCCTGCCGGCTCATCCGCTTGATAATTCCCACGTGAGTTGCGTGATTCCAGCCTGCTCATCTGCTTGACATTTGCCAGCTGAGCAGTGTGATTAATGTCTGCTCAGCTGCTTGATTATTGCCAGCTGAGCAGCATGATTCATCACAGCTGAGGTCCATGATTATTGCCTACAGACTGCCTGATTCGGGCCTGCTCAGCCCTTTGATTATTGCCTCCTGAAACACATCATCAGTTCATGATATCCACGGGATCAGTTCATGATAGCCACGTGATCAGTGCATGATCAGTCACAGATCAGTGCATGATCAGTCACATGATCAGTGAATGATAGCCACCTGATCAGTGCATAATAGCCACGTGATCAGGGCATGATCAATCACGTGATCAGTGCATGATAGCTATGTGATCAGTACATGATCAGCAAGGTGAGCACTGCATGATAGCCACCTGATCAATGAATGATAGCCACCTGATCCGTGCATAATAGCCACGTGATCAGTGCATGATCAGTCAGGTGATCAGTACATGATAAGCCACGTGACCAGTGAATGATAGCCACCTGATCAGTGCATGATAGCCACGTGATCAGTGCATGATCAGTTAGGGGATCAGTGGATGGGCAGTCACATCATTAGTGCATGATCAGTCACGTGATCAGTGAATGATAGCCACCTGATCAGTGCCTGATAGCCACGTAATCAGTGCATGATCAGACACGTGATCAGTGCAAGATCACTTACGTTACCAGTGCATGCCCAGTCACGTTATCAGTGCATGATAGCTACATGATCACTGCATGATTAGCCACGTGAGCACTGCATGATAGCCCCCTGATCATTGAATGATAGCCACCTGATCAGTGCATAATAGCCATGTGATCAGTGCTTGATCAGTCACATGATCAGTGAATGATAGCCACCTGATCAGTGCATGATTGCCACCTGATCAGTTCATGATAGCCACGTGATCAGTGCATGATCAGTCAAGTGATCAGTGCATGATCATTTACGTGATCAGTGCATGATCAGTCACGTGATCAGAGCATGATGAGTCACCTGATCAGTGAATGATAGCCACCTGATCAGTGCATGATAGCCACCTGACCACTGCGTGATAGCCACCTGATCAGCTCATAATTTGTCACGTGATCAGTGCATGATCAGTTACGTGATCAGTGCATGCGCAGTCACGTGATAAGTGCATTATCAGCAACGTGAGCAGTGCCTGATAGCCACGTGATCAGTACGTGATCAGTCGCGTGATAGGTGTATGATCAGCCACGTGATCAGTGAATGATAGCCACGTGATCAGTGCAAGATCTGTCAGGTGTTCTGTGTATGATCTATCACGTGATCAGTGTATGATCAGCCAGGTGATATTTGCATGAAAGCCACGTGATTAGTGCATGAGAGCCACGTGATCAGTGCATGATCAGTCACGTGATCAGTGCATGATTAGTCACGTGATCACTGAATGATAGCCACCTGATCAGTTCATGATATCCACCTGATCAGTGCATGATAGCCACGTGATCAGTGCATGATCAGTCACGGATCAGTGCATGATCAGTCAGGTGATCAGTGAATGAGAGACACCTGATCAGTGCATGATAGCCACCTGATCAGTGCATGATAGCCACGTGATCAGTGCATGATCAGTCACGGGATCGGTGAATGATAGCCACTTGATCAGTGCATGATAACCACGTAATCAGTGCATGATCAGTCACGTGATCAGTGCATGATAGCTACGTGATCAGTACATGATCAGCAACGTGAGCACTGCATGATAGCCACCTGATCAGTGAATGATATCCACCTGATCAGTGCATGATAGCCACGTGATCAGTGCATGATCGGTCACGTATCATTGCATTATCAGTCACGTGATCAGTGAATGATAGACACCTGATCAGTGCATGATAGCCACCTGATCAGTGCATGATAGCCACGTGATCAGTGCATGATCAGTCACGTGATTGGTGAATGATAGCCACTTGATCAGTGCATGATAAGCACGTAATCAGTGCATGATCTGTCACGTGATCATTGCATACGCAGTCACGTGATCAATGCATGATAAGTAAGTGATCAGTGCATGATCAGCAACGTGAGCACTGCATGATAGCCTGATCAGTGAATGAGAGCCACCTGATCAGTGCATAATAGCCACGTGATTAGTCTATCGTCAGTCAAGTGATCAGCCACTTGATCAGTGCATGATCAGTCACGTGATCAGTGCACGATCAGTCACGTGATCAGTGAATGATAGACACCTGATCAGTGCATGATAGCCACCTGATCAGTGCATGATAACCACGTGATCAGTGCATGATCAGTCACGTGATTGGTTAATGATAGCCACTTGATCAGTGCATGATAAGCACGTAAACAGTGAATGATCAGTCACGTGATCAGTGCATACGCAGTCACGTGATCAGTGGATGATAGGTAAGTGATCAGTGCATGATCAGCAACGTGAGCAGTGCATGATAGCCTGATCAGTGCATGACAGCCACCTGATCAGTTCATGATAGCCACGTGATCAGTGCATGATCAGTCACGTGATCGGTGAATGATAGCCACTTGATCAGTGCATGATAACCACGTAATCAGTGCATGATCAGTGACGTGATCAGTGCATACGCAGTCACGTGATCAGTGGATGATAGGTAAGTGATCAGTGCATGATCAGCAACGTGAGCACTGCATGATAGCCTGATCAGTGAATGATAGCCACCTGATCCGTGCATAATAGCCACGTGATCATTGCATGATCAGTTACGTGATCAGTGTATTAACATACGTGGTCTGTGCATGCACAGTCAAATGATTAGGATTGAAAGCCAAGTGATCAGTGCATGATCAGTCACGTGATCAGTGTATGATCAGCCACTTGAACAGTTCGTGCTCAGTCACGTAATCAGGGCCTACTGAGCTGAGTGATTCCTGTCAGCTCAGCTGCTTGACAATTGCCAGCTGGGCTGCGTGATTCCTGCCTGCTCATCTGCTTGATAACTGCCAGCTGAGCTGCATGATTCTTACCTGCCCATTTGCTTGATAATTGCCAGCTGAGTTGCGTGATTCCTGCCGGCTCATCCGCTTGATAATTCCCACGTGAGTTGCGTGATTCCAGCCTGCTCATCTGCTTGACATTTGCCAGCTGAGCAGTGTGATTAATGTCTGCTCAGCTGCTTGATTATTGCCAGCTGAGCAGCATGATTCATCACAGCTGAGGTCCATGATTATTGCCTACAGACTGCCTGATTCGGGCCTGCTCAGCCCTTTGATTATTGCCTCCTGAAACACATCATCAGTTCATGATATCCACGGGATCAGTTCATGATAGCCACGTGATCAGTGCATGATCAGTCACAGATCAGTGCATGATCAGTCACATGATCAGTGAATGATAGCCACCTGATCAGTGCATAATAGCCACGTGATCAGGGCATGATCAATCACGTGATCAGTGCATGATAGCTATGTGATCAGTACATGATCAGCAAGGTGAGCACTGCATGATAGCCACCTGATCAATGAATGATAGCCACCTGATCCGTGCATAATAGCCACGTGATCAGTGCATGATCAGTCAGGTGATCAGTACATGATAAGCCACGTGACCAGTGAATGATAGCCACCTGATCAGTGCATGATAGCCACGTGATCAGTGCATGATCAGTTAGGGGATCAGTGGATGGGCAGTCACATCATTAGTGCATGATCAGTCACGTGATCAGTGAATGATAGCCACCTGATCAGTGCCTGATAGCCACGTAATCAGTGCATGATCAGACACGTGATCAGTGCAAGATCACTTACGTTACCAGTGCATGCCCAGTCACGTTATCAGTGCATGATAGCTACATGATCACTGCATGATTAGCCACGTGAGCACTGCATGATAGCCCCCTGATCATTGAATGATAGCCACCTGATCAGTGCATAATAGCCATGTGATCAGTGCTTGATCAGTCACATGATCAGTGAATGATAGCCACCTGATCAGTGCATGATTGCCACCTGATCAGTTCATGATAGCCACGTGATCAGTGCATGATCAGTCAAGTGATCAGTGCATGATCATTTACGTGATCAGTGCATGATCAGTCACGTGATCAGAGCATGATGAGTCACCTGATCAGTGAATGATAGCCACCTGATCAGTGCATGATAGCCACCTGACCACTGCGTGATAGCCACCTGATCAGCTCATAATTTGTCACGTGATCAGTGCATGATCAGTTACGTGATCAGTGCATGCGCAGTCACGTGATAAGTGCATTATCAGCAACGTGAGCAGTGCCTGATAGCCACGTGATCAGTACGTGATCAGTCGCGTGATAGGTGTATGATCAGCCACGTGATCAGTGAATGATAGCCACGTGATCAGTGCAAGATCTGTCAGGTGTTCTGTGTATGATCTATCACGTGATCAGTGTATGATCAGCCAGGTGATATTTGCATGAAAGCCACGTGATTAGTGCATGAGAGCCACGTGATCAGTGCATGATCAGTCACGTGATCAGTGCATGATTAGTCACGTGATCACTGAATGATAGCCACCTGATCAGTTCATGATATCCACCTGATCAGTGCATGATAGCCACGTGATCAGTGCATGATCAGTCACGGATCAGTGCATGATCAGTCAGGTGATCAGTGAATGATAGACACCTGATCAGTGCATGATAGCCACCTGATCAGTGCATGATAGCCACGTGATCAGTGCATGATCAGTCACGGGATCGGTGAATGATAGCCACTTGATCAGTGCATGATAACCACGTAATCAGTGCATGATCAGTCACGTGATCAGTGCATGATAGCTACGTGATCAGTACATGATCAGCAACGTGAGCACTGCATGATAGCCACCTGATCAGTGAATGATATCCACCTGATCAGTGCATGATAGCCACGTGATCAGTGCATGATCGGTCACGTATCATTGCATTATCAGTCACGTGATCAGTGAATGATAGACACCTGATCAGTGCATGATAGCCACCTGATCAGTGCATGATAGCCACGTGATCAGTGCATGATCAGTCACGTGATTGGTGAATGATAGCCACTTGATCAGTGCATGATAAGCACGTAATCAGTGCATGATCTGTCACGTGATCATTGCATACGCAGTCACGTGATCAATGCATGATAAGTAAGTGATCAGTGCATGATCAGCAACGTGAGCACTGCATGATAGCCTGATCAGTGAATGAGAGCCACCTGATCAGTGCATAATAGCCACGTGATTAGTCTATCGTCAGTCAAGTGATCAGCCACTTGATCAGTGCATGATCAGTCACGTGATCAGTGCACGATCAGTCACGTGATCAGTGAATGATAGACACCTGATCAGTGCATGATAGCCACCTGATCAGTGCATAATAACCACGTGATCAGTGCATGATCAGTCACGTGATTGGTTAATGATAGCCACTTGATCAGTGCATGATAAGCACGTAAACAGTGAATGATCAGTCACGTGATCAGTGCATACGCAGTCACGTGATCAGAGGATGATAGGTAAGTGATCAGTGCATGATCAGCAACGTGAGCAGTGCATGATAGCCTGATCAGTGCATGACAGCCACCTGATCAGTTCATGATAGCCACGTGATCAGTGCATGATCAGTCACGTGATCGGTGAATGATAGCCACTTGATCAGTGCATGATAACCACGTAATCAGTGCATGATCAGTGACGTGATCAGTGTATACGCAGTCACGTGATCAGTGGATGATAGGTAAGTGATCAGTGCATGATCAGCAACGTGAGCACTGCATGATAGCCTGATCAGTGAATGATAGCCACCTGATCCGTGCATAATAGCCACGTGATCATTGCATGATCAGTTACGTGATCAGTGTATTAACATATGTGGTCAGTGCATGCACAGTCAAATGATTAGGATTGAAAGCCAAGTGATCAGTGCATGATCAGTCACGTGATCAGTGTATGATCAGCCACTAGAACAGTTCGTGCTCAGTCACGTAATCAGGGCCTACTGAGCTGAGTGATTCCTGTCAGCTCAGCTGCTTGACAATTGCCAGCTGGGCTGCGTGATTCCTGCCTGCTCATCTGCTTGATAACTGCCAGCTGAGCTGCATGATTCTCACCTGCCCATTTGCTTGATAATTGCCAGCTGAGTTGCGTGATTCCTGCCGGCTCATCCGCTTGATAATTCCCACGTGAGTTGCGTGATTCCAGCCTGCTCATCTGCTTGACATTTGCCAGCTGAGCAGTGTGATTAATGTCTGCTCAGCTGCTTGATTATTGCCAGCTGAGCAGCATGATTCATCACAGCTGAGGTCCATGATTATTGCCTACAGACTGCCTGATTCGGGCCTGCTCAGCCCTTTGATTATTGCCTCCTGAAGCACATCATCAGTTCATGATATCCACGGGATCAGTTCATGATAGCCACGTGATCAGTGCATGATCAGTCACAGATCAGTGCATGATCAGTCACATGATCAGTGAATGATAGCCACCTGATCAGTGCATAATAGCCACGTGATCAGTGCATGATCAGTCACAGATCAGTGCATGATCAGTCACATGATCAGTGAATGATAGCCACCTGATCAGTGCATAATAGCCACGTGATCAGGGCATGATCAATCACGTGATCAGTGCATGATAGCTATGTGATCAGTACATGATCAGCAAGGTGAGCACTGCATGATAGCCACCTGATCAATGAATGATAGCCACCTGATCCGTGCATAATAGCCACGTGATCAGTGCATGATCAGTCAGGTGATCAGTACATGATAAGCCACGTGACCAGTGAATGATAGCCACCTGATCAGTGCATGATAGCCACGTGATCAGTGCATGATCAGTTAGGGGATCAGTGGATGGGCAGTCACATCATTAGTGCATGATCAGTCACGTGATCAGTGAATGATAGCCACCTGATCAGTGCATGATAGCCACGTAATCAGTGCATGATCAGACACGTGATCAGTGCAAGATCACTTACGTTACCAGTGCATGCCCAGTCACATTATCAGTGCATGATAGCTACATGATCACTGCATGATTAGCCACGTGAGCACTGCATGATAGCCCCCTGATCATTGAATGATAGCCACCTGATCAGTGCATAATAGCCATGTGATCAGTGCTTGATCAGTCACATGATCAGTGAATGATAGCCACCTGATCAGTGCATGATTGCCACCTGATCAGTTCATGATAGCCACGTGATCAGTGCATGATCAGTCAAGTGATCAGTGCATGATCATTTACGTGATCAGTGCATGATCAGTCACGTGATCAGAGCATGATGAGTCACCTGATCAGTGAATGATAGCCACCTGATCAGTGCATGATAGCCACCTGACCACTGCGTGATAGCCACCTGATCAGCTCATAATTTGTCACGTGATCAGTGCATGATCAGTTACGTGATCAGTGCATGCGCAGTCACGTGATAAGTGCATTATCAGCAACGTGAGCAGTGCCTGATAGCCACGTGATCAGTACATGATCAGTCACGTGATAGGTGTATGATCAGCCACGTGATCAGTGCAAGATCTGTCAGGTGTTCTGTGTATGATCTGTCACGTGATCAGTGTATGATCAGCCAGGTGATATTTGCATGAAAGCCACGTGATTAGTGCATGAGAGCCACGTGATCAGTGCATGATCAGTCACGTGATCAGTGCATGATTAGTCACGTGATCACTGAATGATAGCCACCTGATCAGTTCATGATATCCACCTGATCAGTGCATGATAGCCACGTGATCAGTGCATGATCAGTCACGGATCAGTGCATGATCAGTCAGGTGATCAGTGAATGATAGACACCTGATCAGTGCATGATAGCCACCTGATCAGTGCATGATAGCCACGTGATCAGTGCATGATCAGTCACGGGATCGGTGAATGATAGCCACTTGATCAGTGCATGATAACCACGTAATCAGTGCATGATCAGTCACGTGATCAGTGCATGATAGCTACGTGATCAGTACATGATCAGCAACGTGAGCACTGCATGATAGCCACCTGATCAGTGAATGATATCCACCTGATCAGTGCATGATAGCCACGTGATCAGTGCATGATCGGTCACGTATCATTGCATTATCAGTCACGTGATCAGTGAATGATAGACACCTGATCAGTGCATGATAGCCACCTGATCAGTGCATGATAGCCACGTGATCAGTGCATGATCAGTCACGTGATTGGTGAATGATAGCCACTTGATCAGTGCATGATAAGCACGTAATCAGTGCATGATCTGTCACGTGATCATTGCATAAGCAGTCACGTGATCAATGCATGATAAGTAAGTGATCAGTGCATGATCAGCAACGTGAGCACTGCATGATAGCCTGATCAGTGAATGAGAGCCACCTGATCAGTGCATAATAGCCACGTGATTAGTCTATCGTCAGTCAAGTGATCAGCCACTTGATCAGTGCATGATCAGTCACGTGATCAGTGCATGATCAGTCACGTGATCAGTGAATGATAGCCACCTCATCAGTGCATGATAGCCAAGTGATCAGTCCATCATCAGTCACCTGATGAGCCACATGATCAGTGCATGATAGTCACGTGATCAGTACATGATCAGTCAGGTGATCAGTGCATGATCAGTCACGTGATGAGTGCATGGGCAGTTAAGTGATTAGTGCCTGATACCTACGTGATCAGTGCATGATCAGTCACGAGATCAGTGCATGATCAGCCACATGATCAGTGCAAGATAGCCACGTGATCAGTGCATGATCAGTTACGTGATCAGTGCATGCGTAGTCACGTGATCAGTGCATGATAGCCACGTGATCAGTACATGATCAGTCAGGTGATCTGTGCATGATCAGATACGTGATGAGTGCATGGGCAGTCAAGTGACTAGTGCCTGATACCTACGTGATCAGTGCATGATCAGTCACGTGATCAGTTCATGATCAGCCACGTGATCAGTGCATGATAGACACCTGATCAGTGCATGATCAGACACATTATCAGTGCATGATCCGTTACGTGATCAGTGCATGTGCAGTCAGGTGATCCGGGCATGATAGCCACGTGATTAGTACATGATCATTCACATGAGCAGTACATGATCAGCCACGTGACCATTGAATGATAGCCACCTGATCAGAGCATGATAGCCCCGTGATCAGTGCATGATCAATTACTTGATCAGTGCATGATCAGCCACGTGATCAGTGCATGATAGACACCTGATCAGTGCATGATCAGACACATTATCAGTGCATGATCCGTTACGTGATCAGTGCATGTGCAGTCAGGTGATCCGGGCATGATAGCCACGTGATTAGTACATGATCATTCACATGAACAGTACATGATCAGCCACGTGACCAGTGAATGATAGCCACCTGATCAGAGCATGATAGCCCCGTGATCAGTGCATGATCAATTACTTGATCAGTGCATGATAAGTCACGTGATCAGAGCATGATGAGTCACCTGATCAGTGCATGATAGCCACCTGATCAGTGCATGATAGCCACCTGATCACGGCGTGATAGCCACGTGATCAGCTCATAATTAGTCACGTGATCAGTGAATGATAACTTACTTGATCAGTGCATGCGCAGTCACGTGATAAGTGCATTATCAGCAACGTGAGCAGTGCCTGATAGCCACGTGATCAGTACGTGATCAGTCGCGTGATAGGTGTATGATCAGCCACGTGATCAGTGAATGATAGCCACGTGATCAGTGCAAGATCTGTCAGGTGATCTGTGTATGATCTGTCACGTGATCAGTGTATGATCAGCTAGGTGATAATTGCATGAAAGCCACATGATTACTGCATGAGAGCAACGTGATCAGTGCATGATCAGTCACCTGATCAGTGCATGATAGCTACGTGATCAGTACGTGATCAGCAACGTGAGCACTGCATGATAGTCACCGGATCAGTGAAAGATAGCCAATTGATCCGTGCACAATAGCCACGTAATCAGTGCATGATCAGTCATGTGATCAGTGTATGATCAGTCACGTGATCAGTGAATGATAGCCACCTGATCAGTTCATGATATCCACCTGATCAGTGCATGATAGCCACGTGATCAGTGCATGATCAGTCCCGTGATCAGTACATGATCAGTCACATGATCAGTGAATGATAGCCACCTGATCAGTGCATGATCAGTCACCTGATCAGTGCATGATAGCTACGTGAACAGTACATGATCAGCAACGTGAGCACTGCATGATAGCCACCTGATCAGTGAATGATAGCCAACTGATCCGTGCACAATAGCCACGTAATCAGTGCATGATCAGTTCACATGATCAGTGTATGATCAGTCACGTGATCAGTGAATGATAGCCACCTGATCAGTTCATGATATCCACCTGATCAGTGCATGATAGCCACGTGATCAGTGCATGATCAGTCACGTGATCAGTGAATGATAGACACCTGATCAGTGCATGATAGCCACCTGATCAGTGCATGATAACCACGTGATCAGTGCATGATCAGTCACGTGATTGGTTAATGATAGCCACTTGATCAGTGCATGATAAGCACGTAATCAGTGAATGATCAGTCACGTGATCAGTGCATACGCAGTCACGTGATCAGTGGATGATAGGTAAGTGATCAGTGCATGATCAGCAACGTGAGCGGTGCATGATAGCCTGATCAGTGCATGACAGCCACCTGATCAGTTCATGATAGCCACGTGATCAGTGCATGATCAGTCACGTGATCGGTGAATGATAGCCACTTGATCAGTGCATGATAACCACGTAATCAGTGCATGATCAGTGACGTGATCAGTGCATACGCAGTCACGTGATCAGTGGATGATAGGTAAGTGATCAGTGCATGATCAGCAACGTGAGCACTGCATGATGGCCTGATCAGTGAATGATAGCCACCTGATCCGTGCATAATAGCCACGTGATCATTGCATGATCAGTTATGTGATCAGTGTATTAACATACGTGGTCTGTGCATGCACAGTCAAATGATTAGGATTGAAAGCCAAGTGATCAGTGCATGATCAGTCACGTGATCAGTGTATGATCAGCCACTTGAACAGTTCGTGCTCAGTCACGTAATCAGGGCCTACTGAGCTGAGTGATTCCTGTCAGCTCAGCTGCTTGACAATTGCCAGCTGGGCTGCGTGATTCCTGCCTGCTCATCTGCTTGATAACTGCCAGCTGAGCTGCATGATTCTTACCTGCCCATTTGCTTGATAATTGCCAGCTGAGTTGCGTGATTCCTGCCGGCTCATCCGCTTGATAATTCCCACGTGAGTTGTGTGATTCCAGCCTGCTCATCTGCTTGACATTTGCCAGCTGAGCAGTGTGATTAATGTCTGCTCAGCTGCTTGATTATTGCCAGCTGAGCAGCATGATTCATCACAGCTGAGGTCCATGATTATTGCCTACAGACTGCCTGATTCGGGCCTGCTCAGCCCTTTGATTATTGCCTCCTGAAGCACATCATCAGTTCATGATATCCACGGGATCAGTTCATGATAGCCACGTGATCAGTGCATGATCAGTCACAGATCAGTGCATGATCAGTCACATGATCAGTGAATGATAGCCACCTGATCAGTGCATAATAGCCACGTGATCAGGGCATGATCAATCACGTGATCAGTGCATGATAGCTATGTGATCAGTACATGATCAGCAAGGTGAGCACTGCATGATAGCCACCTGATCAATGAATGATAGCCACCTGATCCGTGCATAATAGCCATGTGATCAGTGCATGATCAGTCAGGTGATCAGTACATGATAAGCCACGTGACCAGTGAATGATAGCCACCTGATCAGTGCATGATAGCCACGTGATCAGTGCATGATCAGTTAGGGGATCAGTGGATGGGCAGTCACATCATTAGTGCATGATCAGTCACGTGATCAGTGAATGATAGCCACCTGATCAGTGCCTGATAGCCACGTAATCAGTGCATGATCAGACACGTGATCAGTGCAAGATCACTTACGTTACCAGTGCATGCCAAGTCACGTTATCAGTGCATGATAGCTACATGATCACTGCATGATTAGCCACGTGAGCACTGCATGATAGCCCCCTGATCATTGAATGATAGCCACCTGATCAGTGCATAATAGCCATGTGATCAGTGCTTGATCAGTCACATGATCAGTGAATGATAGCCACCTGATCAGTGCATGATTGCCACCTGATCAGTTCATGATAGCCACGTGATCAGTGCATGATCAGTCAAGTGATCAGTGCATGATCATTTACGTGATCAGTGCATGATCAGTCACGTGATCAGAGCATGATGAGTCACCTGATCAGTGAATGATAGCCACCTGATCAGTGCATGATAGCCACCTGACCACTGCGTGATAGCCACCTGATCAGCTCATAATTTGTCACGTGATCAGTGCATGATCAGTTACGTGATCAGTGCATGCGCAGTCACGTGATAAGTGCATTATCAGCAACGTGAGCAGTGCCTGATAGCCACGTGATCAGTACATGATCAGTCACGTGATAGGTGTATGATCAGCCACGTGATCAGTGAATGATAGCCACGTGATCAGTGCAAGATCTGTCAGGTGTTCTGTGTATGATCTGTCACGTGATCAGTGTATGATCAGCCAGGTGATATTTGCATGAAAGCCACGTGATTAGTGCATGAGAGCCACGTGATCAGTGCATGATCAGTCACGTGATCAGTGCATGATTAGTCACGTGATCACTGAATGATAGCCACCTGATCAGTTCATGATATCCACCTGATCAGTGCATGATAGCCACGTGATCAGTGCATGATCAGTCACGGATCAGTGCATGATCAGTCAGGTGATCAGTGAATGATAGACACCTGATCAGTGCATGATAGCCACCTGATCAGTGCATGATAGCCACCTGATCAGTGCATGATCAGTCACGTGATCGGTGAATGATAGCCACTTGATCAGTGCATGATAACCACGTAATCAGTGCATGATCAGTCACGTGATCAGTGCATGATAGCTACGTGATCAGTACATGATCAGCAACGTGAGCACTGCATGATAGCCACCTGATCAGTGAATGATATCCACCTGATCAGTGCATGATAGCCACGTGATCAGTGCATGATCGGTCACGTATCATTGCATTATCAGTCACGTGATCAGTGAATGATAGACACCTGATCAGTGCATGATAGCCACCTGATCAGTGCATGATAGCCACGTGATCAGTGCATGATCAGTCCCGTGATCAGTACATGATCAGTCACATGATCAGTGAATGATAGCCACCTGATCAGTGCATGATCAGTCACCTGATCAGTGCATGATAGCTACGTGAACAGTACATGATCAGCAACGTGAGCACTGCATGATAGCCACCTGATCAGTGAATGATAGCCAACTGATCCGTGCACAATAGCCACGTAATCAGTGCATGATCAGTTCACATGATCAGTGTATGATCAGTCACGTGATCAGTGAATGATAGCCACCTGATCAGTTCATGATATCCACCTGATCAGTGCATGATAGCCACGTGATCAATGCATGATCAGTCACGTGATCAGTGAATGATAGACACCTGATCAGTGCATGATAGCCACCTGATCAGTGCATGATAACCACGTGATCAGTGCATGATCAGTCACGTGATTGGTTAATGATAGCCACTTGATCAGTGCATGATAAGCACGTAATCAGTGAATGATCAGTCACGTGATCAGTGCATACGCAGTCACGTGATCAGTGGATGATAGGTAAGTGATCAGTGCATGATCAGCAACGTGAGCGGTGCATGATAGCCTGATCAGTGCATGACAGCCACCTGATCAGTTCATGATAGCCACGTGATCAGTGCATGATCAGTCACGTGATCGGTGAATGATAGCCACTTGATCAGTGCATGATAACCACGTAATCAGTGCATGATCAGTGACGTGATCAGTGCATACGCAGTCACGTGATCAGTGGATGATAGGTAAGTGATCAGTGCATGATCAGCAACGTGAGCACTGCATGATGGCCTGATCAGTGAATGATAGCCACCTGATCCGTGCATAATAGCCACGTGATCATTGCATGATCAGTTATGTGATCAGTGTATTAACATACGTGGTCTGTGCATGCACAGTCAAATGATTAGGATTGAAAGCCAAGTGATCAGTGCATGATCAGTCACGTGATCAGTGTATGATCAGCCACTTGAACAGTTCGTGCTCAGTCACGTAATCAGGGCCTACTGAGCTGAGTGATTCCTGTCAGCTCAGCTGCTTGACAATTGCCAGCTGGGCTGCGTGATTCCTGCCTGCTCATCTGCTTGATAACTGCCAGCTGAGCTGCATGATTCTTACCTGCCCATTTGCTTGATAATTGCCAGCTGAGTTGCGTGATTCCTGCCGGCTCATCCGCTTGATAATTCCCACGTGAGTTGCGTGATTCCAGCCTGCTCATCTGCTTGACATTTGCCAGCTGAGCAGTGTGATTAATGTCTGCTCAGCTGCTTGATTATTGCCAGCTGAGCAGCATGATTCATCACAGCTGAGGTCCATGATTATTGCCTACAGACTGCCTGATTCGGGCCTGCTCAGCCCTTTGATTATTGCCTCCTGAAACACATCATCAGTTCATGATATCCACGGGATCAGTTCATGATAGCCACGTGATCAGTGCATGATCAGTCACAGATCAGTGCATGATCAGTCACATGATCAGTGAATGATAGCCACCTGATCAGTGCATAATAGCCACGTGATCAGGGCATGATCAATCACGTGATCAGTGCATGATAGCTATGTGATCAGTACATGATCAGCAAGGTGAGCACTGCATGATAGCCACCTGATCAATGAATGATAGCCACCTGATCCGTGCATAATAGCCATGTGATCAGTGCATGATCAGTCAGGTGATCAGTACATGATAAGCCACGTGACCAGTGAATGATAGCCACCTGATCAGTGCATGATAGCCACGTGATCAGTGCATGATCAGTTAGGGGATCAGTGGATGGGCAGTCACATCATTAGTGCATGATCAGTCACGTGATCAGTGAATGATAGCCACCTGATCAGTGCCTGATAGCCACGTAATCAGTGCATGATCAGACACGTGATCAGTGCAAGATCACTTACGTTACCAGTGCATGCCCAGTCACGTTATCAGTGCATGATAGCTACATGATCACTGCATGATTAGCCACGTGAGCACTGCATGATAGCCCCCTGATCATTGAATGATAGCCACCTGATCAGTGCATAATAGCCATGTGATCAGTGCTTGATCAGTCACATGATCAGTGAATGATAGCCACCTGATCAGTGCATGATTGCCACCTGATCAGTTCATGATAGCCACGTGATCAGTGCATGATCAGTCAAGTGATCAGTGCATGATCATTTACGTGATCAGTGCATGATCAGTCACGTGATCAGAGCATGATGAGTCACCTGATCAGTGAATGATAGCCACCTGATCAGTGCATGATAGCCACCTGACCACTGCGTGATAGCCACGTGATCAGCTCATAATTTGTCACGTGATCAGTGCATGATCAGTTACGTGATCAGTGCATGCGCAGTCACGTGATAAGTGCATTATCAGAAACGTGAGCAGTGCCTGATAGCCACGTGATCAGTACATGATCAGTCACGTGATAGGTGTATGATCAGCCACGTGATCAGTGAATGATAGCCACGTGATCAGTGCAAGATCTGTCAGGTGTTCTGTGTATGATCTGTCACGTGATCAGTGTATGATCAGCCAGGTGATATTTGCATGAAAGCCACGTGATTAGTGCATGAGAGCCACGTGATCAGTGCATGATCAGTCACGTGATCAGTGCATGATTAGTCACGTGATCACTGAATGATAGCCACCTGATCAGTTCATGATATCCACCTGATCAGTGCATGATAGCCACGTAATCAGAGCATGATCAGTCACGGATCAGTGCATGATCAGTCAGGTGATCAGTGAATGATAGACACCTGATCAGTGCATGATAGCCACCTGATCAGTGCATGATAGCCACGTGATCAGTGCATGATCAGTCACGGGATCGGTGAATGATAGCCACTTGATCAGTGCATGATAACCACGTAATCAGTGCATGATCAGTCACGTGATCAGTGCATGATAGCTACGTGATCAGTACATGATCAGCAACGTGAGCACTGCATGATAGCCACCTGATCAGTGAATGATATCCACCTGATCAGTGCATGATAGCCACGTGATCAGTGCATGATCGGTCACGTATCATTGCATTATCAGTCACGTGATCAGTGAATGATAGACACCTGATCAGTGCATGATAGCCACCTGATCAGTGCATGATAGCCACGTGATCAGTGCATGATCAGTCACGTGATTGGTGAATGATAGCCACTTGATCAGTGCATGATAACCACGTAATCAGTGCATGATCTGTCACGTGATCATTGCACACGCAGTCACGTGATCAGTGGATGATAGGTAAGTGATCAGTGCATGATCAGCAACGTGAGCACTGCATGATAGCCTGATCAGTGAATGAGAGCCACCTGATCAGTGCATAATAGCCACGTCATTAGCCTGCCGTCAGTCAAGTGATCAACCACTTGATCAGTGCATGATCAGTCACGTGATCAGTGAATGATAGCCACCTCATCAGTGCATGATAGCCAAGTGATCAGTCCATCATCAGTCACCTGATGAGCCACATGATCAGTGCATGATAGTCACGTGATCAGTACATGATCAGTCAGGTGATCAGTGCATGATCAGTCACGTGATGAGTGCATGGGCAGTTAAGTGATTAGTGCCTGATACCTACGTGATCAGTGCATGATCAGTCACGAGATCAGTGCATGATCAGCCACGTGATCAGTGCATGATAGACACCTGATCAGTGCATGATCAGACACATTATCAGTGCATGATCCGTTACATGATCAGTGCATGTGCAGTCAGGTGATCCGGGCATGATAGCCACGTGATTAGTACATGATCATTCACATGAACAGTACATGATCAGCCACGTGACCAGTGAATGATAGCCACCTGATCAGAGCATGATAGCCCCGTGATCAGTGCATGATCAATTACTTGATCAGTGCATGATAAGTCACGTGATCAGAGCATGATGAGTCACCTGATCAGTGAATGATAGCCACCTGATCAGTGCATGATAGCCACCTGATCACGGCGTGATAGCCACGTGATCAGCTCATAATTAGTCACGTGATCAGTGAATGATAACTTACTTGATCAGTGCATGCGCAGTCACGTGATAAGTGCATTATCAGCAACGTGAGCAGTGCCTGATAGCCACGTGATCAGTACGTGATCAGTCGCGTGATAGGTGTATGATCAGCCACGTGATCAGTGAATGATAGCCACGTGATCAGTGCAAGATCTGTCAGGTGATCTGTGTATGATCTGTCACGTGATCAGTGTATGATCAGCTAGGTGATAATTGCATGAAAGCCACATGATTACTGCATGAGAGCAACGTGATCAGTGCATGATCAGTCACCTGATCAGTGCATGATAGCTACGTGATCAGTACGTGATCAGCAACGTGAGCACTGCATGATAGTCACCGGATCAGTGAAAGATAGCCAACTGATCCGTGCACAATAGCCACGTAATCAGTGCATGATCAGTCATGTGATCAGTGTATGATCAGTCACTTGATCAGTGAATGATAGCCACCTGATCAGTTCATGATATCCACCTGATCAGTGCATGATAGCCACGTGATCAGTGCATGATCTGTCCCGTGATCAGTACATGATCAGTCACATGATCAGTGAATGATAGCCACCTGATCAGTGCATGATAGCTACGTGACCAGTACATGATCAGCAACGTGAGCACTGCATGATAGCCACTTGATCAGTGAATGATAGCCAACTGATCCGTGCACAATAGCCACGTAATCAGTGCATGATCAGTTCACATGATCAGTGTATGATCAGTCACGTGATCAGTGAATGATAGCCACCTGATCAGTTCATGATATCCACCTGATCAGTGCATGATAGCCACGTGATCAGTGCATGATCAGTCACGTGATCAGTGAATGATAGACACCTGATCAGTGCATGATAGCCACCTGATCAGTGCATGATAACCACGTGATCAGTGCATGATCAGTCACGTGATTGGTTAATGATAGCCACTTGATCAGTGCATGATAAGCACGTAATCAGTGAATGATCAGTCACGTGATCAGTGCATACGCAGTCACGTGATCAGTGGATGATAGGTAAGTGATCAGTGCATGATCAGCAACGTGAGCAGTGCATGATAGCCTGATCAGTGCATGACAGCCACCTGATCAGTTCATGATAGCCACGTGATCAGTGCATGATCAGTCACGTGATCGGTGAATGATAGCCACTTGATCAGTGCATGATAACCACGTAATCAGTGCATGATCAGTGACGTGATCAGTGCATACGCAGTCACGTGATCAGTGGATGATAGGTAAGTGATCAGTGCATGATCAGCAACGTGAGCACTGCATGATAGCCTGATCAGTGAATGATAGCCACCTGATCCGTGCATAATAGCCACGTGATCATTGCATGATCAGTTACGTGATCAGTGTATTAACATACGTGGTCTGTGCATGCACAGTCAAATGATTAGGATTGAAAGCCAAGTGATCAGTGCATGATCAGTCACGTGATCAGTGTATGATCAGCCACTTGAACAGTTCGTGCTCAGTCACGTAATCAGGGCCTACTGAGCTGAGTGATTCCTGTCAGCTCAGCTGCTTGACAATTGCCAGCTGGGCTGCGTGATTCCTGCCTGCTCATCTGCTTGATAACTGCCAGCTGAGCTGCATGATTCTTACCTGCCCATTTGCTTGATAATTGCCAGCTGAGTTGCGTGATTCCTGCCGGCTCATCCGCTTGATAATTCCCACGTGAGTTGCGTGATTCCAGCCTGCTCATCTGCTTGACATTTGCCAGCTGAGCAGTGTGATTAATGTCTGCTCAGCTGCTTGATTATTGCCAGCTGAGCAGCATGATTCATCACAGCTGAGGTCCATGATTATTGCCTACAGACTGCCTGATTCGGGCCTGCTCAGCCCTTTGATTATTGCCTCCTGAAACACATCATCAGTTCATGATATCCACGGGATCAGTTCATGATAGCCACGTGATCAGTGCATGATCAGTCACAGATCAGTGCATGATCAGTCACATGATCAGTGAATGATAGCCACCTGATCAGTGCATAATAGCCACGTGATCAGGGCATGATCAATCACGTGATCAGTGCATGATAGCTATGTGATCAGTACATGATCAGCAAGGTGAGCACTGCATGATAGCCACCTGATCAATGAATGATAGCCACCTGATCCGTGCATAATAGCCACGTGATCAGTGCATGATCAGTCAGGTGATCAGTACATGATAAGCCACGTGACCAGTGAATGATAGCCACCTGATCAGTGCATGATAGCCACGTGATCAGTGCATGATCAGTTAGGGGATCAGTGGATGGGCAGTCACATCATTAGTGCATGATCAGTCACGTGATCAGTGAATGATAGCCACCTGATCAGTGCCTGATAGCCACGTAATCAGTGCATGATCAGACACGTGATCAGTGCAAGATCACTTACGTTACCAGTGCATGCCCAGTCACGTTATCAGTGCATGATAGCTACATGATCACTGCATGATTAGCCACGTGAGCACTGCATGATAGCCCCCTGATCATTGAATGATAGCCACCTGATCAGTGCATAATAGCCATGTGATCAGTGCTTGATCAGTCACATGATCAGTGAATGATAGCCACCTGATCAGTGCATGATTGCCACCTGATCAGTTCATGATAGCCACGTGATCAGTGCATGATCAGTCAAGTGATCAGTGCATGATCATTTACGTGATCAGTGCATGATCAGTCACGTGATCAGAGCATGATGAGTCACCTGATCAGTGAATGATAGCCACCTGATCAGTGCATGATAGCCACCTGACCACTGCGTGATAGCCACCTGATCAGCTCATAATTTGTCACGTGATCAGTGCATGATCAGTTACGTGATCAGTGCATGCGCAGTCACGTGATAAGTGCATTATCAGCAACGTGAGCAGTGCCTGATAGCCACGTGATCAGTACGTGATCAGTCGCGTGATAGGTGTATGATCAGCCACGTGATCAGTGAATGATAGCCACGTGATCAGTGCAAGATCTGTCAGGTGTTCTGTGTATGATCTATCACGTGATCAGTGTATGATCAGCCAGGTGATATTTGCATGAAAGCCACGTGATTAGTGCATGAGAGCCACGTGATCAGTGCATGATCAGTCACGTGATCAGTGCATGATTAGTCACGTGATCACTGAATGATAGCCACCTGATCAGTTCATGATATCCACCTGATCAGTGCATGATAGCCACGTGATCAGTGCATGATCAGTCACGGATCAGTGCATGATCAGTCAGGTGATCAGTGAATGATAGACACCTGATCAGTGCATGATAGCCACCTGATCAGTGCATGATAGCCACGTGATCAGTGCATGATCAGTCACGGGATCGGTGAATGATAGCCACTTGATCAGTGCATGATAACCACGTAATCAGTGCATGATCAGTCACGTGATCAGTGCATGATAGCTACGTGATCAGTACATGATCAGCAACGTGAGCACTGCATGATAGCCACCTGATCAGTGAATGATATCCACCTGATCAGTGCATGATAGCCACGTGATCAGTGCATGATCGGTCACGTATCATTGCATTATCAGTCACGTGATCAGTGAATGATAGACACCTGATCAGTGCATGATAGCCACCTGATCAGTGCATGATAGCCACGTGATCAGTGCATGATCAGTCACGTGATTGGTGAATGATAGCCACTTGATCAGTGCATGATAAGCACGTAATCAGTGCATGATCTGTCACGTGATCATTGCATACGCAGTCACGTGATCAATGCATGATAAGTAAGTGATCAGTGCATGATCAGCAACGTGAGCACTGCATGATAGCCTGATCAGTGAATGAGAGCCACCTGATCAGTGCATAATAGCCACGTGATTAGTCTATCGTCAGTCAAGTGATCAGCCACTTGATCAGTGCATGATCAGTCACGTGATCAGTGCACGATCAGTCACGTGATCAGTGAATGATAGACACCTGATCAGTGCATGATAGCCACCTGATCAGTGCATGATAACCACGTGATCAGTGCATGATCAGTCACGTGATTGGTTAATGATAGCCACTTGATCAGTGCATGATAAGCACGTAAACAGTGAATGATCAGTCACGTGATCAGTGCATACGCAGTCACGTGATCAGTGGATGATAGGTAAGTGATCAGTGCATGATCAGCAACGTGAGCAGTGCATGATAGCCTGATCAGTGCATGACAGCCACCTGATCAGTTCATGATAGCCACGTGATCAGTGCATGATCAGTCACGTGATCGGTGAATGATAGCCACTTGATCAGTGCATGATAACCACGTAATCAGTGCATGATCAGTGACGTGATCAGTGCATACGCAGTCACGTGATCAGTGGATGATAGGTAAGTGATCAGTGCATGATCAGCAACGTGAGCACTGCATGATAGCCTGATCAGTGAATGATAGCCACCTGATCCGTGCATAATAGCCACGTGATCATTGCATGATCAGTTACGTGATCAGTGTATTAACATACGTGGTCTGTGCATGCACAGTCAAATGATTAGGATTGAAAGCCAAGTGATCAGTGCATGATCAGTCACGTGATCAGTGTATGATCAGCCACTTGAACAGTTCGTGCTCAGTCACGTAATCAGGGCCTACTGAGCTGAGTGATTCCTGTCAGCTCAGCTGCTTGACAATTGCCAGCTGGGCTGCGTGATTCCTGCCTGCTCATCTGCTTGATAACTGCCAGCTGAGCTGCATGATTCTTACCTGCCCATTTGCTTGATAATTGCCAGCTGAGTTGCGTGATTCCTGCCGGCTCATCCGCTTGATAATTCCCACGTGAGTTGCGTGATTCCAGCCTGCTCATCTGCTTGACATTTGCCAGCTGAGCAGTGTGATTAATGTCTGCTCAGCTGCTTGATTATTGCCAGCTGAGCAGCATGATTCATCACAGCTGAGGTCCATGATTATTGCCTACAGACTGCCTGATTCGGGCCTGCTCAGCCCTTTGATTATTGCCTCCTGAAACACATCATCAGTTCATGATATCCACGGGATCAGTTCATGATAGCCACGTGATCAGTGCATGATCAGTCACAGATCAGTGCATGATCAGTCACATGATCAGTGAATGATAGCCACCTGATCAGTGCATAATAGCCACGTGATCAGGGCATGATCAATCACGTGATCAGTGCATGATAGCTATGTGATCAGTACATGATCAGCAAGGTGAGCACTGCATGATAGCCACCTGATCAATGAATGATAGCCACCTGATCCGTGCATAATAGCCACGTGATCAGTGCATGATCAGTCAGGTGATCAGTACATGATAAGCCACGTGACCAGTGAATGATAGCCACCTGATCAGTGCATGATAGCCACGTGATCAGTGCATGATCAGTTAGGGGATCAGTGGATGGGCAGTCACATCATTAGTGCATGATCAGTCACGTGATCAGTGAATGATAGCCACCTGATCAGTGCCTGATAGCCACGTAATCAGTGCATGATCAGACACGTGATCAGTGCAAGATCACTTACGTTACCAGTGCATGCCCAGTCACGTTATCAGTGCATGATAGCTACATGATCACTGCATGATTAGCCACGTGAGCACTGCATGATAGCCCCCTGATCATTGAATGATAGCCACCTGATCAGTGCATAATAGCCATGTGATCAGTGCTTGATCAGTCACATGATCAGTGAATGATAGCCACCTGATCAGTGCATGATTGCCACCTGATCAGTTCATGATAGCCACGTGATCAGTGCATGATCAGTCAAGTGATCAGTGCATGATCATTTACGTGATCAGTGCATGATCAGTCACGTGATCAGAGCATGATGAGTCACCTGATCAGTGAATGATAGCCACCTGATCAGTGCATGATAGCCACCTGACCACTGCGTGATAGCCACCTGATCAGCTCATAATTTGTCACGTGATCAGTGCATGATCAGTTACGTGATCAGTGCATGCGCAGTCACGTGATAAGTGCATTATCAGCAACGTGAGCAGTGCCTGATAGCCACGTGATCAGTACGTGATCAGTCGCGTGATAGGTGTATGATCAGCCACGTGATCAGTGAATGATAGCCACGTGATCAGTGCAAGATCTGTCAGGTGTTCTGTGTATGATCTATCACGTGATCAGTGTATGATCAGCCAGGTGATATTTGCATGAAAGCCACGTGATTAGTGCATGAGAGCCACGTGATCAGTGCATGATCAGTCACGTGATCAGTGCATGATTAGTCACGTGATCACTGAATGATAGCCACCTGATCAGTTCATGATATCCACCTGATCAGTGCATGATAGCCACGTGATCAGTGCATGATCAGTCACGGATCAGTGCATGATCAGTCAGGTGATCAGTGAATGATAGACACCTGATCAGTGCATGATAGCCACCTGATCAGTGCATGATAGCCACGTGATCAGTGCATGATCAGTCACGGGATCGGTGAATGATAGCCACTTGATCAGTGCATGATAACCACGTAATCAGTGCATGATCAGTCACGTGATCAGTGCATGATAGCTACGTGATCAGTACATGATCAGCAACGTGAGCACTGCATGATAGCCACCTGATCAGTGAATGATATCCACCTGATCAGTGCATGATAGCCACGTGATCAGTGCATGATCGGTCACGTATCATTGCATTATCAGTCACGTGATCAGTGAATGATAGACACCTGATCAGTGCATGATAGCCACCTGATCAGTGCATGATAGCCACGTGATCAGTGCATGATCAGTCCCGTGATCAGTACATGATCAGTCACATGATCAGTGAATGATAGCCACCTGATCAGTGCATGATCAGTCACCTGATCAGTGCATGATAGCCACCTGATCAGTGCATGATAGCCACGTGATCAGTGCATGATCAGTCACGTGATTGGTGAATGATAGCCACTTGATCAGTGCATGATAAGCACGTAATCAGTGCATGATCTGTCACGTGATCATTGCATACGCAGTCACGTGATCAATGCATGATAAGTAAGTGATCAGTGCATGATCAGCAACGTGAGCACTGCATGATAGCCTGATCAGTGAATGAGAGCCAACTGATCAGTGCATAATAGCCACGTGATTAGTCTATCGTCAGTCAAGTGATCAGCCACTTGATCAGTGCATGATCAGTCACGTGATCAGTGCACGATCAGTCACGTGATCAGTGAATGATAGACACCTGATCAGTGCATGATAGCCACCTGATCAGTGCATAATAACCACGTGATCAGTGCATGATCAGTCACGTGATTGGTTAATGATAGCCACTTGATCAGTGCATGATAAGCACGTAAACAGTGAATGATCAGTCACGTGATCAGTGCATACGCAGTCACGTGATCAGAGGATGATAGGTAAGTGATCAGTGCATGATCAGCAACGTGAGCAGTGCATGATAGCCTGATCAGTGCATGACAGCCACCTGATCAGTTCATGATAGCCACGTGATCAGTGCATGATCAGTCACGTGATCGGTGAATGATAGCCACTTGATCAGTGCATGATAACCACGTAATCAGTGCATGATCAGTGACGTGATCAGTGCATACGCAGTCACGTGATCAGTGGATGATAGGTAAGTGATCAGTGCATGATCAGCAACGTGAGCACTGCATGATAGCCTGATCAGTGAATGATAGCCACCTGATCCGTGCATAATAGCCACGTGATCATTGCATGATCAGTTACGTGATCAGTGTATTAACATACGTGGTCAGTGCATGCACAGTCAAATGATTAGGATTGAAAGCCAAGTGATCAGTGCATGATCAGTCACGTGATCAGTGTATGATCAGCCACTAGAACAGTTCGTGCTCAGTCACGTAATCAGGGCCTACTGAGCTGAGTGATTCCTGTCAGCTCAGCTGCTTGACAATTGCCAGCTGGGCTGCGTGATTCCTGCCTGCTCATCTGCTTGATAACTGCCAGCTGAGCTGCATGATTCTCACCTGCCCATTTGCTTGATAATTGCCAGCTGAGTTGCGTGATTCCTGCCGGCTCATCTGCTTGATAATTCCCACGTGAGTTGCGTGATTCCAGCCTGCTCATCTGCTTGACATTTGCCAGCTGAGCAGTGTGATTAATGTCTGCTCAGCTGCTTGATTATTGCCAGCTGAGCAGCATGATTCATCACAGCTGAGGTCCATGATTATTGCCTACAGACTGCCTGATTCGGGCCTGCTCAGCCCTTTGATTATTGCCTCCTGAAGCACATCATCAGTTCATGATATCCACGGGATCAGTTCATGATAGCCACGTGATCAGTGCATGATCAGTCACAGATCAGTGCATGATCAGTCACATGATCAGTGAATGATAGCCACCTGATCAGTGCATAATAGCCACGTGATCAGTGCATGATCAGTCACAGATCAGTGCATGATCAGTCACATGATCAGTGAATGATAGCCACCTGATCAGTGCATAATAGCCACGTGATCAGGGCATGATCAATCACGTGATCAGTGCATGATAGCTATGTGATCAGTACATGATCAGCAAGGTGAGCACTGCATGATAGCCACCTGATCAATGAATGATAGCCACCTGATCCGTGCATAATAGCCACGTGATCAGTGCATGATCAGTCAGGTGATCAGTACATGATAAGCCACGTGACCAGTGAATGATAGCCACCTGATCAGTGCATGATAGCCACGTGATCAGTGCATGATCAGTTAGGGGATCAGTGGATGGGCAGTCACATCATTAGTGCATGATCAGTCACGTGATCAGTGAATGATAGCCACCTGATCAGTGCCTGATAGCCACGTAATCAGTGCATGATCAGACACGTGATCAGTGCAAGATCACTTACGTTACCAGTGCATGCCCAGTCACGTTATCAGTGCATGATAGCTACATGATCACTGCATGATTAGCCACGTGAGCACTGCATGATAGCCCCCTGATCATTGAATGATAGCCACCTGATCAGTGCATAATAGCCATGTGATCAGTGCTTGATCAGTCACATGATCAGTGAATGATAGCCACCTGATCAGTGCATGATTGCCACCTGATCAGTTCATGATAGCCACGTGATCAGTGCATGATCAGTCAAGTGATCAGTGCATGATCATTTACGTGATCAGTGCATGATCAGTCACGTGATCAGAGCATGATGAGTCACCTGATCAGTGAATGATAGCCACCTGATCAGTGCATGATAGCCACCTGACCACTGCGTGATAGCCACCTGATCAGCTCATAATTTGTCACGTGATCAGTGCATGATCAGTTACGTGATCAGTGCATGCGCAGTCACGTGATAAGTGCATTATCAGCAACGTGAGCAGTGCCTGATAGCCACGTGATCAGTACATGATCAGTCACGTGATAGGTGTATGATCAGCCACGTGATCAGTGCAAGATCTGTCAGGTGTTCTGTGTATGATCTGTCACGTGATCAGTGTATGATCAGCCAGGTGATATTTGCATGAAAGCCACGTGATTAGTGCATGAGAGCCACGTGATCAGTGCATTATCAGTCACGTGATCAGTGCATGATTAGTCACGTGATCACTGAATGATAGCCACCTGATCAGTTCATGATATCCACCTGATCAGTGCATGATAGCCACGTGATCAGTGCATGATCAGTCACGGATCAGTGCATGATCAGTCAGGTGATCAGTGAATGATAGACACCTGATCAGTGCATGATAGCCACCTGATCAGTGCATGATAGCCACGTGATCAGTGCATGATCAGTCACGGGATCGGTGAATGATAGCCACTTGATCAGTGCATGATAACCACGTAATCAGTGCATGATCAGTCACCTGATCAGTGCATGATAGCTACGTGATCAGTACATGATCAGCAACGTGAGCACTGCATGATAGCCACCTGATCAGTGAATGATATCCACCTGATCAGTGCATGATAGCCACGTGATCAGTGCATGATCGGTCACGTATCATTGCATTATCAGTCACGTGATCAGTGAATGATAGACACCTGATCAGTGCATGATAGCCACCTGATCAGTGCATGATAGCCACGTGATCAGTGCATGATCAGTCACGTGATTGGTGAATGATAGCCACTTGATCAGTGCATGATAAGCACGTAATCAGTGCATGATCTGTCACGTGATCATTGCATACGCAGTCACGTGATCAATGCATGATAAGTAAGTGATCAGTGCATGATCAGCAACGTGAGCACTGCATGATAGCCTGATCAGTGAATGAGAGCCACCTGATCAGTGCATAATAGCCACGTGATTAGTCTATCGTCAGTCAAGTGATCAGCCACTTGATCAGTGCATGATCAGTCACGTGATCAGTGCATGATCAGTCACGTGATCAGTGAATGAAAGCCACCTCATCAGTGCATGATAGCCAAGTGATCAGTCCATCATCAGTCACCTGATGAGCCACATGATCAGTGCATGATAGTCACGTGATCAGTACATGATCAGTCAGGTGATCAGTGCATGATCAGTCACGTGATGAGTGCATGGGCAGTTAAGTGATTAGTGCCTGATACCTACGTGATCAGTGCATGATCAGTCACGAGATCAGTGCATGATCAGCCACATGATCAGTGCAAGATAGCCACGTGATCAGTGCATGATCAGTTACGTGATCAGTGCATGCGTAGTCACGTGATCAGTGCATGATAGCCACGTGATCAGTACATGATCAGTCAGGTGATCTGTGCATGATCAGATACGTTTTGAGTGCATGGGCAGTCAAGTGACTAGTGCCTGATACCTACGTGATCAGTGCATGATCAGTCACGTGATCAGTTCATGATCAGCCACGTGATCAGTGCATGATAGACACCTGATCAGTGCATGATCAGACACATTATCAGTGCATGATCCGTTACATGATCAGTGCATGTGCAGTCAGGTGATCCGGGCATGATAGCCACGTGATTAGTACATGATCATTCACATGAGCAGTACATGATCAGCCACGTGACCATTGAATGATAGCCACCTGATCAGAGCATGATAGCCCCGTGATCAGTGCATGATCAATTACTTGATCAGTGCATGATCAGCCACGTGATCAGTGCATGATAGACACCTGATCAGTGCATGATCAGACACATTATCAGTGCATGATCCGTTACATGATCAGTGCATGTGCAGTCAGGTGATCCGGGCATGATAGCCACGTGATTAGTACATGATCATTCACATGAACAGTACATGATCAGCCACGTGACCAGTGAATGATAGCCACCTGATCAGAGCATGATAGCCCCGTGATCAGTGCATGATCAATTACTTGATCAGTGCATGATAAGTCACGTGATCAGAGCATGATGAGTCACCTGATCAGTGAATGATAGCCACCTGATCAGTGCATGATAGCCACCTGATCACGGCGTGATAGCCACGTGATCAGCTCATAATTAGTCACGTGATCAGTGAATGATAACTTACTTGATCAGTGCATGCGCAGTCACGTGATAAGTGCATTATCAGCAACGTGAGCAGTGCCTGATAGCCACGTGATCAGTACGTGATCAGTCGCGTGATAGGTGTATGATCAGCCACGTGATCAGTGAATGATAGCCACGTGATCAGTGCAAGATCTGTCAGGTGATCTGTGTATGATCTGTCACGTGATCAGTGTATGATCAGCTAGGTGATAATTGCATGAAAGCCACATGATTACTGCATGAGAGCAACGTGATCAGTGCATGATCAGTCACCTGATCAGTGCATGATAGCTACGTGATCAGTACGTGATCAGCAACGTGAGCACTGCATGATAGTCACCGGATCAGTGAAAGATAGCCAATTGATCCGTGCACAATAGCCACGTAATCAGTGCATGATCAGTCATGTGATCAGTGTATGATCAGTCACGTGATCAGTGAATGATAGCCACCTGATCAGTTCATGATATCCACCTGATCAGTGCATGATAGCCACGTGATCAGTGCATGATCAGTCCCGTGATCAGTACATGATCAGTCACATGATCAGTGAATGATAGCCACCTGATCAGTGCATGATCAGTCACCTGATCAGTGCATGATAGCTACGTGAACAGTACATGATCAGCAACTTGAGCACTGCATGATAGCCACCTGATCAGTGAATGATAGCCAACTGATCCGTGCACAATAGCCACGTAATCAGTGCATGATCAGTTCACATGATCAGTGTATGATCAGTCACGTGATCAGTGAATGATAGCCACCTGATCAGTTCATGATATCCACCTGATCAGTGCATGATAGCCACGTGATCAGTGCATGATCAGTCACGTGATCAGTGAATGATAGACACCTGATCAGTGCATGATAGCCACCTGATCAGTGCATGATAACCACGTGATCAGTGCATGATCAGTCACGTGATTGGTTAATGATAGCCACTTGATCAGTGCATGATAAGCACGTAATCAGTGAATGATCAGTCACGTGATCAGTGCATACGCAGTCACGTGATCAGTGGATGATAGGTAAGTGATCAGTGCATGATCAGCAACGTGAGCGGTGCATGATAGCCTGATCAGTGCATGACAGCCACCTGATCAGTTCATGATAGCCACGTGATCAGTGCATGATCAGTCACGTGATCGGTGAATGATAGCCACTTGATCAGTGCATGATAACCACGTAATCAGTGCATGATCAGTGACGTGATCAGTGCATACGCAGTCACGTGATCAGTGGATGATAGGTAAGTGATCAGTGCATGATCAGCAACGTGAGCACTGCATGATGGCCTGATCAGTGAATGATAGCCACCTGATCCGTGCATAATAGCCACGTGATCATTGCATGATCAGTTATGTGATCAGTGTATTAACATACGTGGTCTGTGCATGCACAGTCAAATGATTAGGATTGAAAGCCAAGTGATCAGTGCATGATCAGTCACGTGATCAGTGTATGATCAGCCACTTGAACAGTTCGTGCTCAGTCACGTAATCAGGGCCTACTGAGCTGAGTGATTCCTGTCAGCTCAGCTGCTTGACAATTGCCAGCTGGGCTGCGTGATTCCTGCCTGCTCATCTGCTTGATAACTGCCAGCTGAGCTGCATGATTCTTACCTGCCCATTTGCTTGATAATTGCCAGCTGAGTTGCGTGATTCCTGCCGGCTCATCCTCTTGATAATTCCCACGTGAGTTGTGTGATTCCAGCCTGCTCATCTGCTTGACATTTGCCAGCTGAGCAGTGTGATTAATGTCTGCTCAGCTGCTTGATTATTGCCAGCTGAGCAGCATGATTCATCACAGCTGAGGTCCATGATTATTGCCTACAGACTGCCTGATTCGGGCCTGCTCAGCCCTTTGATTATTGCCTCCTGAAGCACATCATCAGTTCATGATATCCACGGGATCAGTTCATGATAGCCACGTGATCAGTGCATGATCAGTCACAGATCAGTGCATGATCAGTCACATGATCAGTGAATGATAGCCACCTGATCAGTGCATAATAGCCACGTGATCAGGGCATGATCAATCACGTGATCAGTGCATGATAGCTATGTGATCAGTACATGATCAGCAAGGTGAGCACTGCATGATAGCCACCTGATCAATGAATGATAGCCACCTGATCCGTGCATAATAGCCATGTGATCAGTGCATGATCAGTCAGGTGATCAGTACATGATAAGCCACGTGACCAGTGAATGATAGCCACCTGATCAGTGCATGATAGCCACGTGATCAGTGCATGATCAGTTAGGGGATCAGTGGATGGGCAGTCACATCATTAGTGCATGATCAGTCACGTGATCAGTGAATGATAGCCACCTGATCAGTGCCTGATAGCCACGTAATCAGTGCATGATCAGACACGTGATCAGTGCAAGATCACTTACGTTACCAGTGCATGCCCAGTCACGTTATCAGTGCATGATAGCTACATGATCACTGCATGATTAGCCACGTGAGCACTGCATGATAGCCCCCTGATCATTGAATGATAGCCACCTGATCAGTGCATAATAGCCATGTGATCAGTGCTTGATCAGTCACATGATCAGTGAATGATAGCCACCTGATCAGTGCATGATTGCCACCTGATCAGTTCATGATAGCCACGTGATCAGTGCATGATCAGTCAAGTGATCAGTGCATGATCATTTACGTGATCAGTGCATGATCAGTCACGTGATCAGAGCATGATGAGTCACCTGATCAGTGAATGATAGCCACCTGATCAGTGCATGATAGCCACCTGACCACTGCGTGATAGCCACCTGATCAGCTCATAATTTGTCACGTGATCAGTGCATGATCAGTTACGTGATCAGTGCATGCGCAGTCACGTGATAAGTGCATTATCAGCAACGTGAGCAGTGCCTGATAGCCACGTGATCAGTACATGATCAGTCACGTGATAGGTGTATGATCAGCCACGTGATCAGTGAATGATAGCCACGTGATCAGTGCAAGATCTGTCAGGTGTTCTGTGTATGATCTGTCACGTGATCAGTGTATGATCAGCCAGGTGATATTTGCATGAAAGCCACGTGATTAGTGCATGAGAGCCACGTGATCAGTGCATGATCAGTCACGTGATCAGTGCATGATTAGTCACGTGATCACTGAATGATAGCCACCTGATCAGTTCATGATATCCACCTGATCAGTGCATGATAGCCACGTGATCAGTGCATGATCAGTCACGGATCAGTGCATGATCAGTCAGGTGATCAGTGAATGATAGACACCTGATCAGTGCATGATAGCCACCTGATCAGTGCATGATAGCCACGTGATCAGTGCATGATCAGTCACGGGATCGGTGAATGATAGCCACTTGATCAGTGCATGATAACCACGTAATCAGTGCATGATCAGTCACGTGATCAGTGCATGATAGCTACGTGATCAGTACATGATCAGCAACGTGAGCACTGCATGATAGCCACCTGATCAGTGAATGATATCCACCTGATCAGTGCATGATAGCCACGTGATCAGTGCATGATCGGTCACGTATCATTGCATTATCAGTCACGTGATCAGTGAATGATAGACACCTGATCAGTGCATGATAGCCACCTGATCAGTGCATGATAGCCACGTGATCAGTGCATGATCAGTCACGTGATTGGTGAATGATAGCCACTTGATCAGTGCATGATAACCACGTAATCAGTGCATGATCTGTCACGTGATCATTGCATACGCAGTCACGTGATCAGTGGATGATAGGTAAGTGATCAGTGCATGATCAGCAACGTGAGCACTGCATGATAGCCTGATCAGTGAATGAGAGCCACCTGATCAGTGCATAATAGCCACGTCATTAGCCTGCCGTCAGTCAAGTGATCAGCCACTTGATCAGTGCATGATCAGTCACGTGATCAGTGCATGATCAGTCACGTGATCAGTGAATGAAAGCCACCTCATCAGTGCATGATAGCCAAGTGATCAGTCCATCATCAGTCACCTGATGAGCCACATGATCAGTGCATGATAGTCACGTGATCAGTACATGATCAGTCAGGTGATCAGTGCATGATCAGTCACGTGATGAGTGCATGGGCAGTTAAGTGATTAGTGCCTGATACCTACGTGATCAGTGCATGATCAGTCACGAGATCAGTGCATGATCAGCCACATGATCAGTGCAAGATAGCCACGTGATCAGTGCATGATCAGTTACGTGATCAGTGCATGCGTAGTCACGTGATCAGTGCATGATAGCCACGTGATCAGTACATGATCAGTCAGGTGATCTGTGCATGATCAGATACGTTTTGAGTGCATGGGCAGTCAAGTGACTAGTGCCTGATACCTACGTGATCAGTGCATGATCAGTCACGTGATCAGTTCATGATCAGCCACGTGATCAGTGCATGATAGACACCTGATCAGTGCATGATCAGACACATTATCAGTGCATGATCCGTTACGTGATCAGTGCATGTGCAGTCAGGTGATCCGGGCATGATAGCCACGTGATTAGTACATGATCATTCACATGAGCAGTACATGATCAGCCACGTGAGCATTGAATGATAGCCACCTGATCAGAGCATGATAGCCCCGTGATCAGTGCATGATCAATTACTTGATCAGTGCATGATCAGCCACGTGATCAGTGCATGATAGACACCTGATCAGTGCATGATCAGACACATTATCAGTGCATGATCCGTTACATGATCAGTGCATGTGCAGTCAGGTGATCCGGGCATGATAGCCACGTGATTAGTACATGATCATTCACATGAACAGTACATGATCAGCCACGTGACCAGTGAATGATAGCCACCTGATCAGAGCATGATAGCCCCGTGATCAGTGCATGATCAATTACTTGATCAGTGCATGATAAGTCACGTGATCAGAGCATGATGAGTCACCTGATCAGTGAATGATAGCCACCTGATCAGTGCATGATAGCCACCTGATCACGGCGTGATAGCCACGTGATCAGCTCATAATTAGTCACGTGATCAGTGAATGATAACTTACTTGATCAGTGCATGCGCAGTCACGTGATAAGTGCATTATCAGCAACGTGAGCAGTGCCTGATAGCCACGTGATCAGTACGTGATCAGTCGCGTGATAGGTGTATGATCAGCCACGTGATCAGTGAATGATAGCCACGTGATCAGTGCAAGATCTGTCAGGTGATCTGTGTATGATCTGTCACGTGATCAGTGTATGATCAGCTAGGTGATAATTGCATGAAAGCCACATGATTACTGCATGAGAGCAACGTGATCAGTGCATGATCAGTCACCTGATCAGTGCATGATAGCTACGTGATCAGTACGTGATCAGCAACGTGAGCACTGCATGATAGTCACCGGATCAGTGAAAGATAGCCAATTGATCCGTGCACAATAGCCACGTAATCAGTGCATGATCAGTCATGTGATCAGTGTATGATCAGTCACGTGATCAGTGAATGATAGCCACCTGATCAGTTCATGATATCCACCTGATCAGTGCCTGATAGCCACGTAATCAGTGCATGATCAGACACGTGATCAGTGCAAGATCACTTACGTTACCAGTGCATGCCAAGTCACGTTATCAGTGCATGATAGCTACATGATCACTGCATGATTAGCCACGTGAGCACTGCATGATAGCCCCCTGATCATTGAATGATAGCCACCTGATCAGTGCATAATAGCCATGTGATCAGTGCTTGATCAGTCACATGATCAGTGAATGATAGCCACCTGATCAGTGCATGATTGCCACCTGATCAGTTCATGATAGCCACGTGATCAGTGCATGATCAGTCAAGTGATCAGTGCATGATCATTTACGTGATCAGTGCATGATCAGTCACGTGATCAGAGCATGATGAGTCACCTGATCAGTGAATGATAGCCACCTGATCAGTGCATGATAGCCACCTGACCACTGCGTGATAGCCACCTGATCAGCTCATAATTTGTCACGTGATCAGTGCATGATCAGTTACGTGATCAGTGCATGCGCAGTCACGTGATAAGTGCATTATCAGCAACGTGAGCAGTGCCTGATAGCCACGTGATCAGTACATGATCAGTCACGTGATAGGTGTATGATCAGCCACGTGATCAGTGAATGATAGCCACGTGATCAGTGCAAGATCTGTCAGGTGTTCTGTGTATGATCTGTCACGTGATCAGTGTATGATCAGCCAGGTGATATTTGCATGAAAGCCACGTGATTAGTGCATGAGAGCCACGTGATCAGTGCATGATCAGTCACGTGATCAGTGCATGATTAGTCACGTGATCACTGAATGATAGCCACCTGATCAGTTCATGATATCCACCTGATCAGTGCATGATAGCCACGTGATCAGTGCATGATCAGTCACGGATCAGTGCATGATCAGTCAGGTGATCAGTGAATGATAGACACCTGATCAGTGCATGATAGCCACCTGATCAGTGCATGATAGCCACGTGATCAGTGCATGATCAGTCACGGGATCGGTGAATGATAGCCACTTGATCAGTGCATGATAACCACGTAATCAGTGCATGATCAGTCACGTGATCAGTGCATGATAGCTACGTGATCAGTACATGATCAGCAACGTGAGCACTGCATGATAGCCACCTGATCAGTGAATGATATCCACCTGATCAGTGCATGATAGCCACGTGATCAGTGCATGATCGGTCACGTATCATTGCATTATCAGTCACGTGATCAGTGAATGATAGACACCTGATCAGTGCATGATAGCCACCTGATCAGTGCATGATAGCCACGTGATCAGTGCATGATCAGTCACGTGATTGGTGAATGATAGCCACTTGATCAGTGCATGATAACCACGTAATCAGTGCATGATCTGTCACGTGATCATTGCATACGCAGTCACGTGATCAGTGGATGATAGGTAAGTGATCAGTGCATGATCAGCAACGTGAGCACTGCATGATAGCCTGATCAGTGAATGAGAGCCACCTGATCAGTGCATAATAGCCACGTCATTAGCCTGCCGTCAGTCAAGTGATCAGCCACTTGATCAGTGCATGATCAGTCACGTGATCAGTGCATGATCAGTCACGTGATCAGTGAATGAAAGCCACCTCATCAGTGCATGATAGCCAAGTGATCAGTCCATCATCAGTCACCTGATGAGCCACATGATCAGTGCATGATAGTCACGTGATCAGTACATGATCAGTCAGGTGATCAGTGCATGATCAGTCACGTGATGAGTGCATGGGCAGTTAAGTGATTAGTGCCTGATACCTACGTGATCAGTGCATGATCAGTCACGAGATCAGTGCATGATCAGCCACATGATCAGTGCAAGATAGCCACGTGATCAGTGCATGATCAGTTACGTGATCAGTGCATGCGTAGTCACGTGATCAGTGCATGATAGCCACGTGATCAGTACATGATCAGTCAGGTGATCTGTGCATGATCAGATACGTTTTGAGTGCATGGGCAGTCAAGTGACTAGTGCCTGATACCTACGTGATCAGTGCATGATCAGTCACGTGATCAGTTCATGATCAGCCACGTGATCAGTGCATGATAGACACCTGATCAGTGCATGATCAGACACATTATCAGTGCATGATCCGTTACATGATCAGTGCATGTGCAGTCAGGTGATCCGGGCATGATAGCCACGTGATTAGTACATGATCATTCACATGAGCAGTACATGATCAGCCACGTGACCATTGAATGATAGCCACCTGATCAGAGCATGATAGCCCCGTGATCAGTGCATGATCAATTACTTGATCAGTGCATGATCAGCCACGTGATCAGTGCATGATAGACACCTGATCAGTGCATGATCAGACACATTATCAGTGCATGATCCGTTACATGATCAGTGCATGTGCAGTCAGGTGATCCGGGCATGATAGCCACGTGATTAGTACATGATCATTCACATGAACAGTACATGATCAGCCACGTGACCAGTGAATGATAGCCACCTGATCAGAGCATGATAGCCCCGTGATCAGTGCATGATCAATTACTTGATCAGTGCATGATAAGTCACGTGATCAGAGCATGATGAGTCACCTGATCAGTGAATGATAGCCACCTGATCAGTGCATGATAGCCACCTGATCACGGCGTGATAGCCACGTGATCAGCTCATAATTAGTCACGTGATCAGTGAATGATAACTTACTTGATCAGTGCATGCGCAGTCACGTGATAAGTGCATTATCAGCAACGTGAGCAGTGCCTGATAGCCACGTGATCAGTACGTGATCAGTCGCGTGATAGGTGTATGATCAGCCACGTGATCAGTGAATGATAGCCACGTGATCAGTGCAAGATCTGTCAGGTGATCTGTGTATGATCTGTCACGTGATCAGTGTATGATCAGCTAGGTGATAATTGCATGAAAGCCACATGATTACTGCATGAGAGCAACGTGATCAGTGCATGATCAGTCACCTGATCAGTGCATGATAGCTACGTGATCAGTACGTGATCAGCAACGTGAGCACTGCATGATAGTCACCGGATCAGTGAAAGATAGCCAATTGATCCGTGCACAATAGCCACGTAATCAGTGCATGATCAGTCATGTGATCAGTGTATGATCAGTCACGTGATCAGTGAATGATAGCCACCTGATCAGTTCATGATATCCACCTGATCAGTGCATGATAGCCACGTGATCAGTGCATGATCAGTCCCGTGATCAGTACATGATCAGTCACATGATCAGTGAATGATAGCCACCTGATCAGTGCATGATCAGTCACCTGATCAGTGCATGATAGCTACGTGAACAGTACATGATCAGCAACGTGAGCACTGCATGATAGCCACCTGATCAGTGAATGATAGCCAACTGATCCGTGCACAATAGCCACGTAATCAGTGCATGATCAGTTCACATGATCAGTGTATGATCAGTCACGTGATCAGTGAATGATAGCCACCTGATCAGTTCATGATATCCACCTGATCAGTGCATGATAGCCACGTGATCAGTGCATGATCAGTCACGTTATCAGTGAATGATAGACACCTGATCAGTGCATGATAGCCACCTGATCAGTGCATGATAACCACGTGATCAGTGCATGATCAGTCACGTGATTGGTTAATGATAGCCACTTGATCAGTGCATGATAACCACGTAATCAGTGCATGATCAGTGACGTGATCAGTGCATATGCAGTCACGTGATCAGTGGATGATAGGTAAGTGATCAGTGCATGATCAGCAACGTGAGCACTGCATGATGGCCTGATCAGTGAATGATAGCCACCTGATCCGTGCATAATAGCCACGTGATCATTGCATGATCAGTTATGTGATCAGTGTATTAACATACGTGGTCTGTGCATGCACAGTCAAATGATTAGGATTGAAAGCCAAGTGATCAGTGCATGATCAGTCACGTGATCAGTGTATGATCAGCCACTTGAACAGTTCGTGCTCAGTCACGTAATCAGGGCCTACTGAGCTGAGTGATTCCTGTCAGCTCAGCTGCTTGACAATTGCCAGCTGGGCTGCGTGATTCCTGCCTGCTCATCTGCTTGATAACTGCCAGCTGAGCTGCATGATTCTTACCTGCCCATTTGCTTGATAATTGCCAGCTGAGTTGCGTGATTCCTGCCGGCTCATCCGCTTGATAATTCCCACGTGAGTTGCGTGATTCCAGCCTGCTCATCTGCTTGACATTTGCCAGCTGAGCAGTGTGATTAATGTCTGCTCAGCTGCTTGATTATTGCCAGCTGAGCAGCATGATTCATCACAGCTGAGGTCCATGATTATTGCCTACAGACTGCCTGATTCGGGCCTGCTCAGCCCTTTGATTATTGCCTCCTGAAGCACATCATCAGTTCATGATATCCACGGGATCAGTTCATGATAGCCACGTGATCAGTGCATGATCAGTCACAGATCAGTGCATGATCAGTCACATGATCAGTGAATGATAGCCACCTGATCAGTGCATAATAGCCACGTGATCAGGGCATGATCAATCACGTGATCAGTGCATGATAGCTATGTGATCAGTACATGATCAGCAAGGTGAGCACTGCATGATAGCCACCTGATCAATGAATGATAGCCACCTGATCCGTGCATAATAGCCATGTGATCAGTGCATGATCAGTCAGGTGATCAGTACATGATAAGCCACGTGACCAGTGAATGATAGCCACCTGATCAGTGCATGATAGCCACGTGATCAGTGCATGATCAGTTAGGGGATCAGTGGATGGGCAGTCACATCATTAGTGCATGATCAGTCACGTGATCAGTGAATGATAGCCACCTGATCAGTGCCTGATAGCCACGTAATCAGTGCATGATCAGACACGTGATCAGTGCAAGATCACTTACGTTACCAGTGCATGCCCAGTCACGTTATCAGTGCATGATAGCTACATGATCACTGCATGATTAGCCACGTGAGCACTGCATGATAGCCCCCTGATCATTGAATGATAGCCACCTGATCAGTGCATAATAGCCATGTGATCAGTGCTTGATCAGTCACATGATCAGTGAATGATAGCCACCTGATCAGTGCATGATTGCCACCTGATCAGTTCATGATAGCCACGTGATCAGTGCATGATCAGTCAAGTGATCAGTGCATGATCATTTACGTGATCAGTGCATGATCAGTCACGTGATCAGAGCATGATGAGTCACCTGATCAGTGAATGATAGCCACCTGATCAGTGCATGATAGCCACCTGACCACTGCGTGATAGCCACCTGATCAGCTCATAATTTGTCACGTGATCAGTGCATGATCAGTTACGTGATCAGTGCATGCGCAGTCACGTGATAAGTGCATTATCAGCAACGTGAGCAGTGCCTGATAGCCACGTGATCAGTACATGATCAGTCACGTGATAGGTGTATGATCAGCCACGTGATCAGTGAATGATAGCCACGTGATCAGTGCAAGATCTGTCAGGTGTTCTGTGTATGATCTGTCACGTGATCAGTGTATGATCAGCCAGGTGATATTTGCATGAAAGCCACGTGATTAGTGCATGAGAGCCACGTGATCAGTGCATGATCAGTCACGTGATCAGTGCATGATTAGTCACGTGATCACTGAATGATAGCCACCTGATCAGTTCATGATATCCACCTGATCAGTGCATGATAGCCACGTGATCAGTGCATGATCAGTCACGGATCAGTGCATGATCAGTCAGGTGATCAGTGAATGATAGACACCTGATCAGTGCATGATAGCCACCTGATCAGTGCATGATAGCCACGTGATCAGTGCATGATCAGTCACGGGATCGGTGAATGATAGCCACTTGATCAGTGCATGATAACCACGTAATCAGTGCATGATCAGTCACGTGATCAGTGCATGATAGCTACGTGATCAGTACATGATCAGCAACGTGAGCACTGCATGATAGCCACCTGATCAGTGAATGATATCCACCTGATCAGTGCATGATAGCCACGTGATCAGTGCATGATCGGTCACGTATCATTGCATTATCAGTCACGTGATCAGTGAATGATAGACACCTGATCAGTGCATGATAGCCACCTGATCAGTGCATGATAGCCACGTGATCAGTGCATGATCAGTCACGTGATTGGTGAATGATAGCCACTTGATCAGTGCATGATAACCACGTAATCAGTGCATGATCTGTCACGTGATCAGTGCATACGCAGTCACGTGATCAATGCATGATAAGTAAGTGATCAGTGCATGATCAGCAACGTGAGCACTGCATGATAGCCTGATCAGTGAATGAGAGCCACCTGATCAGTGCATAATAGCCACGTGATTAGCCTGCCGTCAGTCAAGTGATCAGCCACTTGATCAGTGCATGATCAGTCACGTGATCAGTGAATGATAGCCACCTCATCAGTGCATGATAGCCAAGTGATCAGTCCATCATCAGTCACCTGATGAGCCACATGATCAGTGCATGATAATCACGTGATCAGTACATGATCAGTCAGGTGATCAGTGCATGATCAGTCACGTGATGAGTGCATGGGCAGTTAAGTGATTAGTGCCTGATACCTACGTGATCAGTGCATGATCAGTCACGAGATCAGTGCATGATCAGCCACGTGATCAGTGCATGATAGACACCTGATCAGTGCATGATCAGACACATTATCAGTGCATGATCCGTTACATGATCAGTGCATGTGCAGTCAGGTGATCCGGGCATGATAGCCACGTGATTAGTACATGATCATTCACATGAACAGTACATGATCAGCCACGTGACCAGTGAATGATAGCCACCTGATCAGAGCATGATAGCCCCGTGATCAGTGCATGATCAATTACTTGATCAGTGCATGATAAGTCACGTGATCAGAGCATGATGAGTCACCTGATCAGTGAATGATAGCCACCTGATCAGTGCATGATAGCCACCTGATCACGGCGTGATAGCCACGTGATCAGCTCATAATTAGTCACGTGATCAGTGAATGATAACTTACTTGATCAGTGCATGCGCAGTCACGTGATAAGTGCATTATCAGCAACGTGAGCAGTGCCTGATAGCCACGTGATCAGTACGTGATCAGTCGCGTGATAGGTGTATGATCAGCCACGTGATCAGTGAATGATAGCCACGTGATCAGTGCAAGATCTGTCAGGTGATCTGTGTATGATCTGTCACGTGATCAGTGTATGATCAGCTAGGTGATAATTGCATGAAAGCCACATGATTACTGCATGAGAGCAACGTGATCAGTGCATGATCAGTCACCTGATCAGTGCATGATAGCTACGTGATCAGTACGTGATCAGCAACGTGAGCACTGCATGATAGTCACCGGATCAGTGAAAGATAGCCAACTGATCCGTGCACAATAGCCACGTAATCAGTGCATGATCAGTCATGTGATCAGTGTATGATCAGTCACGTGATCAGTGAATGATAGCCACCTGATCAGTTCATGATATCCACCTGATCAGTGCATGATAGCCACGTGATCAGTGCATGATCAGTCCCGTGATCAGTACATGATCAGTCACATGATCAGTGAATGATAGCCACCTGATCAGTGCATGATCAGTCACCTGATCAGTGCATGATAGCTACGTGACCAGTACATGATCAGCAACGTGAGCACTGCATGATAGCCACCTGATCAGTGAATGATAGCCAACTGATCCGTGCACAATAGCCACGTGATCAGTGCATGATCAGTCACGTGATCAGAGCATGATGAGTCACCTGATCAGTGAATGATAGCCACCTGATCAGTGCATGATAGCCACCTGACCACTGCGTGATAGCCACCTGATCAGCTCATAATTTGTCACGTGATCAGTGCATGATCAGTTACGTGATCAGTGCATGCGCAGTCACGTGATAAGTGCATTATCAGCAACGTGAGCAGTGCCTGATAGCCACGTGATCAGTACATGATCAGTCACGTGATAGGTCTATGATCAGCCACGTGATCAGTGCAAGATCTGTCAGGTGTTCTGTGTATGATCTGTCACGTGATCAGTGTATGATCAGCCAGGTGATATTTGCATGAAAGCCACGTGATTAGTGCATGAGAGCCACGTGATCAGTGCATGATCAGTCACGTGATCAGTGCATGATTAGTCACGTGATCACTGAATGATAGCCACCTGATCAGTTCATGATATCCACCTGATCAGTGCATGATAGCCACGTGATCAGTGCATGATCAGTCACGGATCAGTGCATGATCAGTCAGGTGATCAGTGAATGATAGACACCTGATCAGTGCATGATAGCCACCTGATCAGTGCATGATAGCCACGTGATCAGTGCATGATCAGTCATGGGATCGGTGAATGATAGCCACTTGATCAGTGCATGATAACCACGTAATCAGTGCATGATCAGTCACGTGATCAGTGCATGATAGCTACGTGATCAGTACATGATCAGCAACGTGAGCACTGCATGATAGCCACCTGATCAGTGAATGATATCCACCTGATCAGTGCATGATAGCCACGTGATCAGTGCATGATCGGTCACGTATCATTGCATTATCAGTCACGTGATCAGTGAATGATAGACACCTGATCAGTGCATGATAGCCACCTGATCAGTGCATGATAGCCACGTGATCAGTGCATGATCAGTCACGTGATTGGTGAATGATAGCCACTTGATCAGTGCATGATAAGCACGTAATCAGTGCATGATCTGTCACGTGATCATTGCATACGCAGTCACGTGATCAATGCATGATAAGTAAGTGATCAGTGCATGATCAGCAACGTGAGCACTGCATGATAGCCTGATCAGTGAATGAGAGCCACCTGATCAGTGCATAATAGCCACGTGATTAGTCTATCGTCAGTCAAGTGATCAGCCACTTGATCAGTGCATGATCAGTCACGTGATCAGTGCACGATCAGTCACGTGATCAGTGAATGATAGACACCTGATCAGTGCATGATAGCCACCTGATCAGTGCATAATAACCACGTGATCAGTGCATGATCAGTCACGTGATTGGTTAATGATAGCCACTTGATCAGTGCATGATAAGCACGTAAACAGTGAATGATCAGTCACGTGATCAGTGCATACGCAGTCACGTGATCAGTGGATGATAGGTAAGTGATCAGTGCATGATCAGCAACGTGAGCAGTGCATGATAGCCTGATCAGTGCATGACAGCCACCTGATCAGTTCATGATAGCCACGTGATCAGTGCATGATCAGTCACGTGATCGGTGAATGATAGCCACTTGATCAGTGCATGATAACCACGTAATCAGTGCATGATCAGTGACGTGATCAGTGCATACGCAGTCACGTGATCAGTGGATGATAGGTAAGTGATCAGTGCATGATCAGCAACGTGAGCACTGCATGATAGCCTGATCAGTGAATGATAGCCACCTGATCCGTGCATAATAGCCACGTGATCATTGCATGATCAGTTACGTGATCAGTGTATTAACATACGTGGTCAGTGCATGCACAGTCAAATGATTAGGATTGAAAGCCAAGTGATCAGTGCATGATCAGTCACGTGATCAGTGTATGATCAGCCACTAGAACAGTTCGTGCTCAGTCACGTAATCAGGGCCTACTGAGCTGAGTGATTCCTGTCAGCTCAGCTGCTTGACAATTGCCAGCTGGGCTGCGTGATTCCTGCCTGCTCATCTGCTTGATAACTGCCAGCTGAGCTGCATGATTCTTACCTGCCCATTTGCTTGATAATTGCCAGCTGAGTTGCGTGATTCCTGCCGGCTCATCCGCTTGATAATTCCCACGTGAGTTGCGTGATTCCAGCCTGCTCATCTGCTTGACATTTGCCAGCTGAGCAGTGTGATTAATGTCTGCTCAGCTGCTTGATTATTGCCAGCTGAGCAGCATGATTCATCACAGCTGAGGTCCATGATTATTGCCTACAGACTGCCTGATTCGGGCCTGCTCAGCCCTTTGATTATTGCCTCCTGAAGCACATCATCAGTTCATGATATCCACGGGATCAGTTCATGATAGCCACGTGATCAGTGCATGATCAGTCACAGATCAGTGCATGATCAGTCACATGATCAGTGAATGATAGCCACCTGATCAGTGCATAATAGCCACGTGATCAGGGCATGATCAATCACGTGATCAGTGCATGATAGCTATGTGATCAGTACATGATCAGCAAGGTGAGCACTGCATGATAGCCACCTGATCAATGAATGATAGCCACCTGATCCGTGCATAATAGCCACGTGATCAGTGCATGATCAGTCAGGTGATCAGTACATGATAAGCCACGTGACCAGTGAATGATAGCCACCTGATCAGTGCATGATAGCCACGTGATCAGTGCATGATCAGTTAGGGGATCAGTGGATGGGCAGTCACATCATTAGTGCATGATCAGTCACGTGATCAGTGAATGATAGCCACCTGATCAGTGCATGATAGCCACGTAATCAGTGCATGATCAGACACGTGATCAGTGCAAGATCACTTACGTTATCAGTGCATGCCCAGTCACGTTATCAGTGCATGATAGCTACATGATCACTGCATGATTAGCCACGTGAGCACTGCATGATAGCCCCCTGATCATTGAATGATAGCCACCTGATCAGTGCTTGATCAGTCACATGATCAGTGAATGATAGCCACCTGATCAGTGCATGATTGCCACCTGATCAGTTCATGATAGCCACGTGATCAGTGCATGATCAGTCAAGTGATCAGTGCATGATCATTTACGTGATCAGTGCATGATCAGTCACGTGATCAGAGCATGATGAGTCACCTGATCAGTGAATGATAGCCACCTGATCAGTGCATGATAGCCACCTGACTACTGCGTGATAGCCACCTGATCAGCTCATAATTTGTCACGTGATCAGTGCATGATCAGTTACGTGATCAGTGCATGCGCAGTCACGTGATAAATGCATTATCAGCAACGTGAGCAGTGCCTGATAGCCACGTGATCAGTACATGATCAGTCACGTGATAGGTGTATGATCAGCCACGTGATCAGTGCAAGATCTGTCAGGTGTTCTGTGTATGATCTGTCACGTGATCAGTGTATGATCAGCCAGGTGATATTTGCATGAAAGCCACGTGATTAGTGCATGAGAGCCACGTGATCAGTGCATGATCAGTCACGTGATCAGTGCATGATTAGTCACGTGATCACTGAATGATAGCCACCTGATCAGTTCATGATATCCACCTGATCAGTGCATGATAGCCACGTGATCAGTGCATGATCAGTCACGGATCAGTGCATGATCAGTCAGGTGATCAGTGAATGATAGACACCTGATCAGTGCATGATAGCCACCTGATCAGTGCATGATAGCCACGTGATCAGTGCATGATCAGTCACGTGATCGGTGAATGATAGCCACTTGATCAGTGCATGATAACCATGTAATCAGTGCATGATCAGTCACGTGATCAGTGCATGATAGCTACGTGATCAGTACATGATCAGCAACGTGAGCACTGCATGATAGCCACCTGATCAGTGAATGATATCCACCTGATCAGTGCATGATAGCCACGTGATCAGTGCATGATCAGTCACGTGATTGGTGAATGATAGCCACTTGATCAGTGCATGATAACCACGTAATCAGTGCATGATCTGTCACGTGATCATTGCATACGCAGTCACGTGATCAGTGGATGATAGGTAAGTGATCAGTGCATGATCAGCAACGTGAGCACTGCATGATAGCCTGATCAGTGAATGAGAGCCACCTGATCAGTGCATAATAGCCACGTGATTAGTCTATCGTCAGTCAAGTGATCAGCCACTTGATCAGTGCATGATCAGTCACGTGATCAGTGCATGATCAGTCACGTGATCAGTGAATGAAAGCCACCTCATCAGTGCATGATAGCCAAGTGATCAGTCCATCATCAGTCACCTGATGAGCCACATGATCAGTGCATGATAGTCACGTGATCAGTACATGATCAGTCAGGTGATCAGTGCATGATCAGTCACGTGATGAGTGCATGGGCAGTTAAGTGATTAGTGCCTGATACCTACGTGATCAGTGCATGATCAGTCACGAGATCAGTGCATGATCAGCCACATGATCAGTGCAAGATAGCCACGTGATCAGTGCATGATCAGTTACGTGATCAGTGCATGCGTAGTCACGTGATCAGTGCATGATAGCCACGTGATCAGTACATGATCAGTCAGGTGATCTGTGCATGATCAGATACGTTTTGAGTGCATGGGCAGTCAAGTGACTAGTGCCTGATACCTACGTGATCAGTGCATGATCAGTCACGTGATCAGTTCATGATCAGCCACGTGATCAGTGCATGATAGACACCTGATCAGTGCATGATCAGACACATTATCAGTGCATGATCCGTTACGTGATCAGTGCATGTGCAGTCAGGTGATCCGGGCATGATAGCCACGTGATTAGTACATGATCATTCACATGAGCAGTACATGATCAGCCACGTGAGCATTGAATGATAGCCACCTGATCAGAGCATGATAGCCCCGTGATCAGTGCATGATCAATTACTTGATCAGTGCATGATCAGCCACGTGATCAGTGCATGATAGACACCTGATCAGTGCATGATCAGACACATTATCAGTGCATGATCCGTTACATGATCAGTGCATGTGCAGTCAGGTGATCCGGGCATGATAGCCACGTGATTAGTACATGATCATTCACATGAACAGTACATGATCAGCCACGTGACCAGTGAATGATAGCCACCTGATCAGAGCATGATAGCCCCGTGATCAGTGCATGATCAATTACTTGATCAGTGCATGATAAGTCACGTGATCAGAGCATGATGAGTCACCTGATCAGTGAATGATAGCCACCTGATCAGTGCATGATAGCCACCTGATCACGGCGTGATAGCCACGTGATCAGCTCATAATTAGTCACGTGATCAGTGAATGATAACTTACTTGATCAGTGCATGCGCAGTCACGTGATAAGTGCATTATCAGCAACGTGAGCAGTGCCTGATAGCCACGTGATCAGTACGTGATCAGTCGCGTGATAGGTGTATGATCAGCCACGTGATCAGTGAATGATAGCCACGTGATCAGTGCAAGATCTGTCAGGTGATCTGTGTATGATCTGTCACGTGATCAGTGTATGATCAGCTAGGTGATAATTGCATGAAAGCCACATGATTACTGCATGAGAGCAACGTGATCAGTGCATGATCAGTCACCTGATCAGTGCATGATAGCTACGTGATCAGTACGTGATCAGCAACGTGAGCACTGCATGATAGTCACCGGATCAGTGAAAGATAGCCAATTGATCCGTGCACAATAGCCACGTAATCAGTGCATGATCAGTCATGTGATCAGTGTATGATCAGTCACGTGATCAGTGAATGATAGCCACCTGATCAGTTCATGATATCCACCTGATCAGTGCATGATAGCCACGTGATCAGTGCATGATCAGTCCCGTGATCAGTACATGATCAGTCACATGATCAGTGAATGATAGCCACCTGATCAGTGCATGATCAGTCACCTGATCAGTGCATGATAGCTACGTGAACAGTACATGATCAGCAACGTGAGCACTGCATGATAGCCACCTGATCAGTGAATGATAGCCAACTGATCCGTGCACAATAGCCACGTAATCAGTGCATGATCAGTTCACATGATCAGTGTATGATCAGTCACGTGATCAGTGAATGATAGCCACCTGATCAGTTCATGATATCCACCTGATCAGTGCATGATAGCCACGTGATCAGTGCATGATCAGTCACGTGATCAGTGAATGATAGACACCTGATCAGTGCATGATAGCCACCTGATCAGTGCATGATAACCACGTGATCAGTGCATGATCAGTCACGTGATTGGTTAATGATAGCCACTTGATCAGTGCATGATAAGCACGTAATCAGTGAATGATCAGTCACGTGATCAGTGCATACGCAGTCACGTGATCAGTGGATGATAGGTAAGTGATCAGTGCATGATCAGCAACGTGAGCGGTGCATGATAGCCTGATCAGTGCATGACAGCCACCTGATCAGTTCATGATAGCCACGTGATCAGTGCATGATCAGTCACGTGATCGGTGAATGATAGCCACTTGATCAGTGCATGATAACCACGTAATCAGTGCATGATCAGTGACGTGATCAGTGCATACGCAGTCACGTGATCAGTGGATGATAGGTAAGTGATCAGTGCATGATCAGCAACGTGAGCACTGCATGATGGCCTGATCAGTGAATGATAGCCACCTGATCCGTGCATAATAGCCACGTGATCATTGCATGATCAGTTATGTGATCAGTGTATTAACATACGTGGTCTGTGCATGCACAGTCAAATGATTAGGATTGAAAGCCAAGTGATCAGTGCATGATCAGTCACGTGATCAGTGTATGATCAGCCACTTGAACAGTTCGTGCTCAGTCACGTAATCAGGGCCTACTGAGCTGAGTGATTCCTGTCAGCTCAGCTGCTTGACAATTGCCAGCTGGGCTGCGTGATTCCTGCCTGCTCATCTGCTTGATAACTGCCAGCTGAGCTGCATGATTCTTACCTGCCCATTTGCTTGATAATTGCCAGCTGAGTTGCGTGATTCCTGCCGGCTCATCCGCTTGATAATTCCCACGTGAGTTGCGTGATTCCAGCCTGCTCATCTGCTTGACATTTGCCAGCTGAGCAGTGTGATTAATGTCTGCTCAGCTGCTTGATTATTGCCAGCTGAGCAGCATGATTCATCACAGCTGAGGTCCATGATTATTGCCTACAGACTGCCTGATTCGGGCCTGCTCAGCCCTTTGATTATTGCCTCCTGAAACACATCATCAGTTCATGACATCCACGGGATCAGTTCATGATAGCCACGTGATCAGTGCATGATCAGTCACAGATCAGTGCATGATCAGTCACATGATCAGTGAATGATAGCCACCTGATCAGTGCATAATAGCCACGTGATCAGGGCATGATCAATCACGTGATCAGTGCATGATAGCTATGTGATCAGTACATGATCAGCAAGGTGAGCACTGCATGATAGCCACCTGATCAATGAATGATAGCCACCTGATCCGTGCATAATAGCCACGTGATCAGTGCATGATCAGTCAGGTGATCAGTACATGATAAGCCACGTGACCAGTGAATGATAGCCACCTGATCAGTGCATGATAGCCACGTGATCAGTGCATGATCAGTTAGGGGATCAGTGGATGGGCAGTCACATCATTAGTGCATGATCAGTCACGTGATCAGTGAATGATAGCCACCTGATCAGTGCCTGATAGCCACGTAATCAGTGCATGATCAGACACGTGATCAGTGCAAGATCACTTACGTTACCAGTGCATGCCCAGTCACGTTATCAGTGCATGATAGCTACATGATCACTGCATGATTAGCCACGTGAGCACTGCATGATAGCCCCCTGATCATTGAATGATAGCCACCTGATCAGTGCATAATAGCCATGTGATCAGTGCTTGATCAGTCACATGATCAGTGAATGATAGCCACCTGATCAGTGCATGATTGCCACCTGATCAGTTCATGATAGCCACGTGATCAGTGCATGATCAGTCAAGTGATCAGTGCATGATCATTTACGTGATCAGTGCATGATCAGTCACGTGATCAGAGCATGATGAGTCACCTGATCAGTGAATGATAGCCACCTGATCAGTGCATGATAGCCACCTGACCACTGCGTGATAGCCACCTGATCAGCTCATAATTTGTCACGTGATCAGTGCATGATCAGTTACGTGATCAGTGCATGCGCAGTCACGTGATAAGTGCATTATCAGCAACGTGAGCAGTGCCTGATAGCCACGTGATCAGTACATGATCAGTCACGTGATAGGTGTATGATCAGCCACGTGATCAGTGAATGATAGCCACGTGATCAGTGCAAGATCTGTCAGGTGTTCTGTGTATGATCTGTCACGTGATCAGTGTATGATCAGCCAGGTGATATTTGCATGAAAGCCACGTGATTAGTGCATGAGAGCCACGTGATCAGTGCATGATCAGTCACGTGATCAGTGCATGATTAGTCACGTGATCACTGAATGATAGCCACCTGATCAGTTCATGATATCCACCTGATCAGTGCATGATAGCCACGTGATCAGTGCATGATCAGTCACGGATCAGTGCATGATCAGTCAGGTGATCAGTGAATGATAGACACCTGATCAGTGCATGATAGCCACCTGATCAGTGCATGATAGCCACGTGATCAGTGCATGATCAGTCACGGGATCGGTGAATGATAGCCACTTGATCAGTGCATGATAACCACGTAATCAGTGCATGATCAGTCACGTGATCAGTGCATGATAGCTACGTGATCAGTACATGATCAGCAACGTGAGCACTGCATGATAGCCACCTGATCAGTGAATGATATCCACCTGATCAGTGCATGATAGCCACGTGATCAGTGCATGATCGGTCACGTATCATTGCATTATCAGTCACGTGATCAGTGAATGATAGACACCTGATCAGTGCATGATAGCCACCTGATCAGTGCATGATAGCCACGTGATCAGTGCATGATCAGTCACGTGATTGGTGAATGATAGCCACTTGATCAGTGCATGATAACCACGTAATCAGTGCATGATCTGTCACGTGATCATTGCATACGCAGTCACGTGATCAGTGGATGATAGGTAAGTGATCAGTGCATGATCAGCAACGTGAGCACTGCATGATAGCCTGATCAGTGAATGAGAGCCACCTGATCAGTGCATAATAGCCACGTCATTAGCCTGCCGTCAGTCAAGTGATCAGCCACTTGATCAGTGCATGATCAGTCACGTGATCAGTGAATGATAGCCACCTCATCAGTGCATGATAGCCAAGTGATCAGTCCATCATCAGTCACCTGATGAGCCACATGATCAGTGCATGATAGTCACGTGATCAGTACATGATCAGTCAGGTGATCAGTGCATGATCAGTCACGTGATGAGTGCATGGGCAGTTAAGTGATTAGTGCCTGATACCTACGTGATCAGTGCATGATCAGTCACGAGATCAGTGCATGATCAGCCACGTGATCAGTGCATGATAGCCACGTGATCAGTGGATGATAGCCACGTGATCAGTGCAAGATCTGTCAGGTGATCTGTGTATGATCTGTCACGTGATCAGTGTATGATCAGCTAGGTGATAATTGCATGAAAGCCACATGATTACTGCATGAGAGCAACGTGATCAGTGCATGATCAGTCACCTGATCAGTGCATGATAGCTACGTGATCAGTACGTGATCAGCAACGTGAGCACTGCATGATAGTCACCGGATCAGTGAAAGATAGCCAATTGATCCGTGCACAATAGCCACGTAATCAGTGCATGATCAGTCATGTGATCAGTGTATGATCAGTCACGTGATCAGTGAATGATAGCCACCTGATCAGTTCATGATATCCACCTGATCAGTGCATGATAGCCACGTGATCAGTGCATGATCAGTCCCGTGATCAGTACATGATCAGTCACATGATCAGTGAATGATAGCCACCTGATCAGTGCATGATCAGTCACCTGATCAGTGCATGATAGCTACGTGAACAGTACATGATCAGCAACGTGAGCACTGCATGATAGCCACCTGATCAGTGAATGATAGCCAACTGATCCGTGCACAATAGCCACGTAATCAGTGCATGATCAGTTCACATGATCAGTGTATGATCAGTCACGTGATCAGTGAATGATAGCCACCTGATCAGTTCATGATATCCACCTGATCAGTGCATGATAGCCACGTGATCAGTGCATGATCAGTCACGTGATCAGTGAATGATAGACACCTGATCAGTGCATGATAGCCACCTGATCAGTGCATGATAACCACGTGATCAGTGCATGATCAGTCACGTGATTGGTTAATGATAGCCACTTGATCAGTGCATGATAAGCACGTAATCAGTGAATGATCAGTCACGTGATCAGTGCATACGCAGTCACGTGATCAGTGGATGATAGGTAAGTGATCAGTGCATGATCAGCAACGTGAGCGGTGCATGATAGCCTGATCAGTGCATGACAGCCACCTGATCAGTTCATGATAGCCACGTGATCAGTGCATGATCAGTCACGTGATCGGTGAATGATAGCCACTTGATCAGTGCATGATAACCACGTAATCAGTGCATGATCAGTGACGTGATCAGTGCATACGCAGTCACGTGATCAGTGGATGATAGGTAAGTGATCAGTGCATGATCAGCAACGTGAGCACTGTATGATGGCCTGATCAGTGAATGATAGCCACCTGATCCGTGCATAATAGCCACGTGATCATTGCATGATCAGTTATGTGATCAGTGTATTAACATACGTGGTCTGTGCATGCACAGTCAAATGATTAGGATTGAAAGCCAAGTGATCAGTGCATGATCAGTCACGTGATCAGTGTATGATCAGCCACTTGAACAGTTCGTGCTCAGTCACGTAATCAGGGCCTACTGAGCTGAGTGATTCCTGTCAGCTCAGCTGCTTGACAATTGCCAGCTGGGCTGCGTGATTCCTGCCTGCTCATCTGCTTGATAACTGCCAGCTGAGCTGCATGATTCTTACCTGCCCATTTGCTTGATAATTGCCAGCTGAGTTGCGTGATTCCTGCCGGCTCATCCGCTTGATAATTCCCACGTGAGTTGCGTGATTCCAGCCTGCTCATCTGCTTGACATTTGCCAGCTGAGCAGTGTGATTAATGTCTGCTCAGCTGCTTGATTATTGCCAGCTGAGCAGCATGATTCATCACAGCTGAGGTCCATGATTATTGCCTACAGACTGCCTGATTCGGGCCTGCTCAGCCCTTTGATTATTGCCTCCTGAAAC